>NW_009929676.1:127782-134744 GCF_000696875.1 Nestor notabilis | reverse complement strand
GGCCGTGGGAAGCGAGGAGTATCGAGGGAAGAAATCCTTCCTGCTGCCGGGAGAGAGGACGGACGATTTATTCGTGCGCAGGGGAGGCACCGGCGTCTCTCTAGGGAGAAGGCGAGAACGAATCTTGTGCTGGGGACCTTTTCACACCCGAGGGGATTAAAAAAAGACGCACACAGAACTCCCAAACCAACTTAAACGCTTTTTGTAGGGAGAGGGTTGAGAAGCATGGCCCTGCGGCCGCCCCCCCGACCGTGGGGCCACTGTCCCACTAGCCTTCGGATCCAAGATGTGGTGGTGGTTGTTTTGGATAAAGGCTGTCCCGGGAAGCGTAGCCATTGCCGATGCAGTCGATTCCCTGTTATAATTATTATTATTATTATTAACTAAAATCCGGCGCGTTCAGCTGCGTTCGCAGTGGTGGTCTGGAGAAACTTGTCAACACTGATTTAGCGATAAAATGTGAATGATGATTTTATAAGGATAGAGTGGAGATACCTAAGGTACAAGCTGACTGAGTCTTTCCAGTCCTCATTAATGTTAGCAATTAACTCTTTCACGCTCAATTAGCCCCGAATAAACCTGCTTTAATAGATTCTGCACACTTCATTAATACTTCTAATAAATCTGTGCTGAACAATGCACTTTATTCCTTAAGAGCACCAAGCTCCAATAATGGAGAGCGAAAGGGCAATTTTATTCCCTTTCCAGTTAGTTTCCTAAACACAGATAAATTCTAAGCTCTATTTCTCGTTCCCGCAAAGGGGACAAAATAGGTAGGTGGCAAAATGCCGCACACTGATGTGATGCGGCCGAAAGGACGGGAGTACCACCAGACATTAAAGGCAAAACAGAGGAACATTTTTTTGACAGATGAACCTGATTGCTGTAGTTTGAGGCTATCGCAAGAATGCAGCATTTTATGCCCGCTACTTTATCATGTTTGTAAAAATAAGCAACGTTCTCAGGGTAATTTACCTCCTCCGTTCTTCCATGTGGAACTAATTAGCAAACCTCATTATTTACGAGTCAGGTATTTAATGTAACAAATATCCCTTTCAAAGGACACATCGGAAATTGATAATTCAAGGTGGAAAGAAAAACACCGGGTAGCCACAAGATTACTTAAAAATCCACTTAATTTCGCCCCTTGCTACGCTAACAGCAAAAAAGCCCGGTGGATTTTTCTTTTCCTTTTTCTATTTTTTTTTTCTTTATTGTGCATAGAGGAGGTAGAATTTAATCTGGAAGGTTACGTTTACAATGGTCTTAAAACAATGGCAACTGGACAATAGCATTACCATATCTTCAAACAGGACAAAGGGTAAGAAAGCTGGAGACAGATGTAGTCTTTCAAGTTTATGATCCTATTTTGCAGGGTAAATTTATCTTGGCATAAGTGGGTTTTGTTTCAGTCAGAACACAAGTGGTTTGTTCTTAATTACTCACCGAGCTAGTTTGTGTTAAGAAAAAAAGGAAAACCCCGCACAGTCTTATTACTGGGGGAATTCAAGCAGAGAAGTCGCGGGGTCTTCTTCTGTAAAAAAAAAAAATAAAATAAAAAATAAAATTAAATTAAAAAGAAGCCCCGATAACGATCTGTTTACATGAAACAGAATTAAAGGTGGAGGTGACACCGAAATCAAAGAAACGTTGATCTCTGCAGGCAGCGGGAGAGCGGAGGGTTCCCGCGCTGTGCGACCCGTTCGCTTTGATGTCCCGGAGAGAGGGGACTTCTGTATGTAATACTCTGCTCTTCATCTGTATTTTTGACTACCCTGGTCGCACAGAGCAAAAGTGTAACTTACATTTCTGGAAAAGTGCCAAGAAACTTGTACTAACGTGAACACTCTGCTCCCACCTCCTCTTTTCTTCTTGTTCTTTTTTTTTTCCTTTCCCTTCTTCCCCCCACTCCCCTCCGTTTTTGTTTTTGTTTTGTTTTGTTTTGTTTTTTAAAGTATTAGGACTTCTCTAACATAAAAAAGCGGGCACAATTGATACCGTTATGACACTACTGTACTTCTCCTTTCTGCCCCTTCTTAATTTGGGAAATCGAAAGAGAAGTTTTTTAACTGTTACTGAGCAAGTATTTATCCAAATAGTCATAGTAATTTTTTGTTTCTATATTTCATATTAAATGTTTTCTTAGTATACGGAGAAAGAAAGAGGGATAAGCCTAGATAATAACTCAGTTTGCAATAGCATGTTTCATGCTTGAGAAATCTAGGGCTACCTCGGCAGGAAAATAGGCACAGATCCGTTGTGACAGGCAGGAAAAGACATTTCAGGTACAAGAAAAGAGTGTTTTCTATGCACTTGGTTCTTAAAGTCATTGATTGAGACATTTGTGCTGCAAAGTGGAGGCATCAAGCATATGCGCAGCACTAACAAAATAAAAAGCATTTCCCCAGTCGAACAACAAAACAGTCTGGTTGTTTCATCGGCCCTAAATAGTTTTTCTTTTCTTTTCTTTTTTTTTTTTTTTTTTTTTTTTTAGAGGAAGGAAAGTAAGGAAAAAAAAAAAGAAAGAAAAGAAAAGATAGAGAGAATGTAACATGATGTAACATGTGTAATGTTAAATCAGCCACTACCCAAAATGTATCCAATTAAAAAAGGCAGAATGACACAATCTCTTATTCTGGGTCATTATGATGGAATTCCTCTAAGGTTTGAGTCTATCTTCCTGCTGCTGATTTATGTAAAGTGGTGTGAAAGGTGGGCCCGGCGTATAGAACTGCACAGAATAAGCTTCTGCCTCTCACACACTCCCAGCCGCAGCTCTTCAGTCTGGGCTGCAGCTCACTTATAAATCAGATTTGTTTCCCTGGTCTTTAGACCTCTTCCACCACTGATTTTCACCCCCCAGCCTTACAGCCCAGAGGGACGATTACTGCTCTCCAGCACTTTGCTGCCTCCTTTTCTCTAAAAGGGCTTTACTTATGTGGGGATGAACTGCAGGCTGAGTGCTGCAAGGATCCTGCTGGGACGCTGTGGGGATCCTACGGTGACTCCGCAGGAAACCTACAGTGGACCCTATGTGGATCTGTGGGAATACTGCAGCAAACCTTTGAGGATCTTATGAGTACCTGTGGGGTCTCTATGGGGACCCTGTGGGGATCCTGCTGGAAAACAGCCCCACGGGGTGAAAATCCTGGAGTTCACTTAGGGGAATGCGAGTACAAGCTGTGGGCTGTGGAGTAAGGAGGAGGCTCCCTGGGCTGCAGGGATGTGACGCCTCCAAAAGCTGTGGGTGCTCTCTCACACCCACAAAGAGAGGAAGCTGTGTCCCAACCACCAACCCTTGGGAGGCATCTCCTGCCAAATGGATGACAGCAGCCAGGGCTGAATTTGCAAGCAGGGCCAGATGTGCCTCACTGCTGCAGCCTTGCAACATTTTCCTCTTGTGCGGTGAAATGGGTAGGGATCTGGCTGAGAGGAGAGGCTGGGGGCTTGGCAGGACCCTGAAACACAGAGCAAATAGGTGACACTCAGCCCAGGGTAGGGCTGTGGCCCTGCGGCCCTGCAGCTGGTGGGTTGAGTGTCCCCACTGGAAGGGTCCCTCCAGCCCTAGCCTCTTTGCTTTTTGAAGGGTTCTAATTAAGTGATTGCCTAGATTAGGACATGGGCTTGAAGCCAGGCACATCCCCCTGGGGAGAGCAAATGTCACTTCAGATTTGTCACCCAAACTCAGCTTTTCCCCATTTCTTTTTGCAGTACGTAAGAGGGAGGGATGTTGGCTGGTATTTCCCCCTAAAAAAAAGAAATCTATGAATTTTCTCTTTTTGAATGAGTGAGGACATGCAGTTCTGAACATCCAACTGCCACCATCACCCCAGAGGCAGAGGCTCGGCTGAAGCCAGACCACAGTGACCTGAGTGACCCAGGGGCAGTAAGCTCTCTGCACCTCCTCCCACATCACCTTGAGGGTCAGTGTTAAAGGCAGTTTTTGTAGGCAGTATCCCACTATTTTCTAAAGGCTGAAGGTGCTCAGGAAGACATTAAAAATTACATGGGAGAAGCTTGAACTTTGTAAGTCAAAATAGTATCTCTCCGCTATCCCTGTGCAGAGGATCACTGCAGGTCTACACAGCACAGAGATGTTATTGGGGGTGAATAATTGTGGTTGGGGTACAACTTTTGTGTGTGAGGGATGCGGAGAGTCTAGAGACCTGTGGGCATACCCTCACAGCCAAGGGCTTTTCAGACCTCTCAAACTCCAAGGCAGCATCCTCCTGTGGCTTTGGAGAAGGGCATTAATGAGGGGCGAGGTGAGAAATTCCCTCTGCTTTTATCTTTGTATAAATCCACCTCTCCTTCTTCCCCACCCCATCTTTTTTTTTTTTTTTTTTTTTTTTTCCAGATCTTTTCCTCTCCTGTTCCCAAGATCCTCCTCCTGAGCGGCCACCATGGGAAGTAAGACCCTGCCGGCCCCAGTGCCTATCCATCCTTCTCTCCAGCTCACCAACTACTCTTTCCTGCAAGCATTCAACGGGCTGCCTGCTGTTCCCTCTGACCACCTCTCCAACCTCTATGGATTCAGTGCCCTGCATGCCGTACACTTGCACCAATGGACTTTGGGGTACCCAGCCATGCATCTGCCCCGGTCCTCCTTCTCCAAGGTGCCCAGCGTGTCGAGCCTGGTGGATGCACGATTCCAGCTGCCAACTTTCCCGCTCTTTCCACATGTCATCCAGCCCAAACAAGAGCCCACCAATGTGACCCTCAAAGCCAAACCCCGCTTTGACTTTGCCAACTTAGCAGTGGCTGCCACACAAGAGGACCACTCTAAACTGGGACAGGCAGACGGTCAGGGCTCACCCCCAGGGCTAGGGTCTTTGCTTGAGGTGACTAAACTCTCTCCAGAGAAGAAACCCACGCGGGGAAGGTTACCGTCCAAAACCAAGAAGGAGTTTGTGTGTAAATTCTGTGGCAGGCACTTCACCAAGTCCTACAACCTTTTGATCCATGAAAGAACCCACACTGATGAACGGCCCTACACATGTGACATTTGCCACAAGGCCTTCAGAAGACAGGATCACCTGAGGGATCACAGGTAATGATTCTTCTTCTTCTGTCCTTTTTTTCCTTATCTATTTGTACTCTCCCAGTTACCCACCTAGACTCATGAAGGTGTTTGTAAGGCCATGTTCCTGACTAGTGGCAGCGTTCCCTCTCAGTTTTCATCAGCCTCCTGCTGGTGGAGGAGTCATGATAACTCACTTTGGAAGTCAGGCCTGTTGTTGTACTCACGCACCCCACAAAAATGACTTGCATATCCTCCTTCTTAGCTTCCATGGATGTTTCACCCTCCCTTTGCATGGTCTTGTGTCCTCTGCCTTTGTGATTATTTGGAAGTGTCATGAAGACATGAAGCCTGATGATACCAAAGTTAGAGAGAAGCTCTTTATCCCTAAGAAAGACACCCTTGTAAGCCCCAACACCCCCCTCTCTTCATGCCTGTACACGTACAGATGATTCACCCAAGAGCTGCACACCAGCACTCTTGATCTCAGCAGAAGGTGTAAAAATCAACATGTTCTTTATCAGGTAGCTCACTGCTGAGTTTAGGTTGGTTATTTCTGACAGCTCATTTTTGTTCTCTTCCTAGATATATCCATTCTAAAGAAAAGCCTTTTAAGTGTCAAGAATGCGGGAAAGGATTTTGCCAGTCCAGAACGCTAGCTGTCCACAAGACACTGCACACTCAAGTAAAGGAACTGAAACCTGCCAAACTTAAGTGCTGAATCTCCAACTTCTATGAACTTTTCCTCCCTTTCAGAATTTACACCAAAACCAGAGCAGAAACAGAACTTTCAGGATGGAAGCACTGAACTCTGTGTTTTGTTTTCGTTTGTACTTTCAAAAGAGCAAAATCCGCACCACCACCTCCCCCGCCCAAACTAACTTTCCAAGTGTGGGTGAAAAGATTATTTGTGCATCTAAAATATACATGAATGATGCAGGGAGTGCTAGCTGACCTGTGCGGCTTTGATAAACTTTATGCCAAAAGGTGATGCTCACGTGTTGGACGGGAATCTCTTTAAAATCAAACAAAACTCCAAAAGTCACTCCCCCCCAACCCCAACAAAAGAACTTAGAATCGTAGCTTCCAAAAGTATTACTTATAAAAATCCCAACCTCTTATTTTATACCTTTTTTGACTGTATAAAGCTTCTTATTTTTACACTTCAGGAAATACAGAGAATTCCGGGAGACGATTAAGAACTGAAACGGTGGTTTCTCATCACAGCACGATTAGGACAAGGAGAAGGGCAACTTGCAAATCTCATTTGCTAGTTTGTTTTCTTAAAAGGAGAAGAAAATTAATGTTTGGAAATGACCTAAGTCTCTCAAGTGAGGAGTCCTATCATGCTTTAAAAAACGCATACTGTGGTCCCTGGTGTTTGGGACAAATCAGTGTTCATGGGACATGGAGACTTTTTCTTTTACCTTATGGTCTCGTGTGCTGTGAGGAGTTTTGTAATGTGTGGACTTACTTAAAGAAAAACAAAGCAAAAACAGAGGAAAGAAAGATGGCAAAACATCAAACTGACGGTATGCACAACATGGTTTTAGTGGTACTTTAAAATCTTCATGCATCCTGATGAGAGAGAACAAATATCAACCTGAGAGCATATTTTTTTAAATGCTGGCTTTCTGAACAGTGTATTCAAACTAAGAGACATTCCAATAAGTTTTGTTTATTAAAAAAAAAAAAAAAAAAAAAAAGAAGTTGTATGGCTGTTTGGCACTTTATGCTGATTATTGGTAATTGACATTTATCACTGGATTGTGTGTGGTTTTTTAAGTATTAAAATAAATCGTTATTTTACAGGCAAGTCTGCATGGACTACATATGTATTCATTTGGTTCTTTTTTTTTCCCTACCAAAGCCTCTACGTCAATATGCAGAACATGCAGAACCTTTTCTTTTCTTTTTTTTTTTTTTTAAGTTAAATTGGTAT
>NW_009929676.1:127353-127644 GCF_000696875.1 Nestor notabilis | reverse complement strand
TTTTTCTGAGCATGATGAAAGTAAACAGACCATCGGGAACCCAAATAATTTTGCTGCTAGTGTGGAAAATAAGAAAAAAATCGTCTTAGGTAACTAAACCTCCGGCATTAGCTGATAAGATTAGGTGTCAGAAGTATTATAAAACAAATCAGATGAGTAATGGGCTAACTGCCGCTGCTTTCCCAGCCCGAGGGCGCTGTGGGGAGAGCCTCCCTCGACTGTCAGGAGCGGGCATTTCTCAGCCGCATCTTCGGCCGGTTACGCGCTGATCGGGGCGGCCTTTTATTACCC
>NW_009929676.1:101109-127226 GCF_000696875.1 Nestor notabilis | reverse complement strand
CAGCAAACCCTAAACCCTCTTCCCCCTGTGCAAGCCAGTGCCCGCAGGGATAAGAAAAACCTCATGCAAATTAGCGCTTCCCCGGTGGCTCTTGAGCTGCCGCAGCGCCTGGGTCCAAAGCAGTTCCTTTCCCCCGTTCTCCGCTTCCATTTCAAAAAATACTTCTTTATTTGGTCAAGGAATCCTATTAACGACAGGGGAAAAGTTGTGGTTGTAGCTCAATTAATATAAGGGGAGGGGGCAGAAACCTTTCTCACGCTCTCTTTTACCGGAGACCTATTCGAGCTCACGGTAACTAAGCGCACTTGCTGGACGGGCTGCAGCGGCCACCTCCGGCGCCGGGAAGCCCTTGGGAAGCGCAGGATGACGAGACGACGCCTCTGTGCGCATCCAGCTCCCGAGGCTGGGAGAACGGGCAGAGTCTGAGCCAGCTTGCTTGTGCTTTGCTTCCCATCCGCCGCTCGCTTTCCACACCACGGAAAGGCTTTTGGTTTTGTCTTACAAGTCGTCTGAAAACCAACGGCTCAGTGCAAGGAAAGCGTGAGAGGGGGAAATCGACCAAGCCTGCATGCCCGGGCTAGCTCCCCGTGGGATGAGCGCGGAACAACGCGCGTTTTGCGCGGAGCTGGGCAAGAGCAAGGAGAATAACGCCACCCGACGCCCCTGCCGGGACAGGGGCACGGCGTCCCATCAGGGACCTGTAGCCGCTAGCACTGACACGGCGTTAAATGCCAGCCTAAGGGGTGGATGGCTCACTCCCTTCCCACCCTCCTTCCCCCTGTGTATTTCTTCTAAAGGGAGATTCAGAGAAAAAAAAAATCCCCGATGAACTTCCCATCTGGTGTCGTCCGTGGCACAGAGTAAAGGAACAAGGATGCTCCCGGGGTCCTGTCGTGGAGGGAGACAGTGAAGGGCTCTGTCGCTGGGAGCCTGTCGTTTTTCAGGGGTCGTGGCTACGCGGTAGAAATCCGAGTCGGGTCCAAAGGGAGGGAGGAAGGGATGCAGGGAGGGTCAGTACACTGTGGCTTTCCCGTGGTCGCCTCACCATCTCCTTAACACCGGGATACCGAAACACCCGTGACGACGTAAAAAACCGTGTCAGTTACCGGTTCCTGGGAACCATTATAACTGCAAGGTCGTGAAGGTGTAGAAAGTGCTCCTCCCAGCTAGGCACTAGAAGAGTTTCGTTTGTAAGCCTGAAACCTGGTGATCTGCTTGCCAGGAATTTCCTTGGACATATATTTTTATGTGCAATTAAAACAAAAATCCCCAGAACTGGCATAATCAGAATTACAGATGTATTAGAACTATGTGGGCATACTGAGCACAGGATGCACACACGGCCTCTTAATGTCATTTGCACTACACGTATACGCGTGTGTATTTCCTCTCCGCAGAAGGCTGCTTTCAACCTCTTGCAAATAAAGGCTATCTCTGGTCATGCTCTCAGCTGCACTGGTGAACAGTTCTCCTATTCCCTCCAGTGTTTCGAATTTTGCTAGGCAGGATCAGCTCATTGATTCCAAGGAAAGCAAAGAAGAGATGAAATCATGACAGTAAGAAGAGATAAGTTGTACTAACCCCCAAAATAAATGAAAGGAATTAGACAGGAAATGTGACTTTTGAATCAGGATCACAAATAATTTAAATGATTAATTACCTCCTCTTTCTTTCTTCCTTCTTTTTTCCTCTCTTTGCATGTGTTTTAATCTGACATTCATGCAGTGAATAAAACTTATTTAGGCCTCTGTCTGGCAATTGAGAGCTGATTCTGTTTCCACAGTTGCTTTAAATTTTGCATTTTCATCGTAAAAAGCATCACTGAACAGGAGTTTGCAAGTGTAAAAATACAGGGCACCTGACTCTAGTCGTTTCTTCCTCTGTGATTTACAAGGGAAACACAGATTTTTTTGGCTTTTTTTTTAAAAATATTTTCAGTTACAGGAGAAAATGTAAAGATGTCTTGGCACATGTGTCTCTCTCTCTTTCCCCCCCTCTGCATTCCAGTCATTCTTTTTCTGCCCATAAACTGTTACTACTCTGCAAGAGACTGATTCTGCACACCCTACTCAGGTTGGGGTTTTTTGTTGGCTGCAGGAAGAAATCCTGTCAGATGGGGTCTTCAGTGTACATTCATGAAACAGAGCAAAACCCTCTCTCAGAATGTGCACTGGAACAGCAAATAGTTACTTTTCAGCTGTGGATTACATGTGCCTCTGAAAAGGGGACCACAAATCATTGTATTTTTAAAGGTTCCGCATGAGTTATATATTAATCCCAGTTTCCCTAGGGATGAATTAATCCCAGCTTCGCAGTTGCATGGCTACAGGCAATGTAGATGGTGTTGGGGGTAGGGAAGAAGGGACATGTGGAAATGAGAGGGAAATTAAAAAGATATATCACAGGAATACATGGCCTAAGTGGTGAGGAGCCATAAGTACTTAAGTTTCAATACCTCTTCTACCTCTGTCACCACATGTAAGCTGGAGCAATTCACTTCGGCTCTCTGTTTTGGTTTCTTCATCTGTAAATTTGGGATATTGCTGCTGCTTTTGCTCCCAAGAGGCCTGGCACACTCATGTAGAAACTCCTGCTTAGCCCTCAGTAGTGAAAGGAGATACTCCGATTCTTACCTGGGTAGCTGAAAGCAGTGGCTGGTCTGGGAGATACAATGGAGCGTGCAAGACAAATTTATATTTGCGTGTAATTCTTTTTCAGCCCTGGCAGTTTTGTTGAGAGATGGAGTCCTAGAGCCCAGCATACACTTCTTCTCTACATTCCTATCCAATGACTAACCAGGAGGAATGGCACGGGCCAAATTCATCCCTGGTGGGACTGCAATGACATCAGTCATCTTTATAGGAGTTTTTTGAATGAAGTCAATTGGGTTTTACGAGGACTGAGTTTGGCCACAAGCATATTTAACTTCTCAGAGAGGTGAAACAGTGAAGGAGCTTTCTTTGTGTTAGAATGAATCACTTCTGAGTCTGGGAGACACAAGCTAAACCGTTGACCTGTTTTACACAGTCAAGTTTACCTTATTTTAACTCAAGAAGCAGCTGAAAAGTGCTCAGCATCCAGCAGAACTTGGAAAAAAAATCAAGAACAAAACACCCAGCTGCTCCCAAATATTCATAGTTTTCAGTGAAACTTGCATTTGTCCATACTGCTTGGTGCAGCACCATGCCACGGATACCCAGCAGGCATGTTTGCATGACACAAGGCAGCACCCTGCAGGAATACTGGCAAGAGGCCTGTGAGCAGAACAGTGGCTTCAGCACAGTGCTCTGCTGGAGCTGTTTGGCTCTGCCCCTTGTTAGGCTTTGCTGTTCCCTGTCACACTTACATGTCTCTGCCACTTCCAGCCCACATCTCCCTTTAGATTCTCACTGAGGCTATAATTCCACTGCCAGTTATACCTCATGAGAACATGGTAAATCACTACAAAGGGGTGTTCCTTCCTTCACCTGTGCCTTAGTGCCTGGTGCTGACTCCCCCTGCACCTTATGCTTATGCTTTATAGGAGTCTGATATTGAACAAAACATACAAAAATATTTATACTAGTATTATAATTCCTGACACAATAGCTATTGAAAAATAAACCAACAATTTGATCAGTGGCAGTAATAATCAAAAGTTTGTCTACAGAGCTTGTAGACACTACTAATCATCTAAATTATTTGCAAGGTGTATTGATTCTGCATTCTTACTATATCTTTTAAGCAACAAGTCAACTTGAACAGTTAAAGAACTGTATTGCTAAGTTTAGGTAGTAGAATATCTGTTCTGGTCATATAAGGCACCTCAACTGTTTTCCAAGGGATAAATGTTGTATCTCTTTTTTTGATTCCTAACTTGCCTTCTGTCTTTACTAGATCTTTGGTGATGGAATTTGCATTTGATTTTCAATCTTTTACATTATACATGTGGAATAATGAAATCTGAGTTTATGGTCTTGTTCATCTCTTTTACAGCAATTTGACTTGGCTGAATCTAGTGGAGCTATTCTAGTCTTACAACAAAAGTTGTGAGAAGAGAATTAGGCCTACTGGTGTCTTGCTGCAGCCACAAACCCCACATAGCTGAGACCCACTATCACTTTTTGGCTATATTTAATTTTCATAAGTTTTATTTTACCATTTTATCTTCTGTCCTTATTTACTTGTGTTTCATACTAGGGTAAATTGAGAGGGAAAAAAATGTTACTGGCTTTCTGGCATTTCAACAGGTATATCAGCTTGTAACAGAGACCTGAGCCCGATTTTCCTCTTTTATTTTTTCATTTTCCATCTTTATTTCTCAGGTAATATTCCTGTTATTTTTATTTTTTTTTTCTTTTCGCCTATGTTAATACTTCTTCCTGCCTTCTTTTTGCTTCCTCAGTGTTGCTAGAGTTCTTTCCCTGCCCATCTCATTTCTCAGTTTGTATTTCTGCCTCTTATTCAGCTTTAGTTAAGTTTGCCTGCATGTTGCTGCAACTGTAATTCTATTTGTCACATCACTGGACCTGTTGATTCTATTTCAATCTTAGCTATCCTTTGGCCTTCTCCATCAAGTTCTTGTCTTCCAGGATGAAATTCACTACAAATGTATCTTTCTCTGGGTCTCTGAATTCATCCACCTCTTCATCCTCTTCCTTCCTTCACTTGATTCAAAGAACTGCATAATTACCACCTTTCTCTCATCATGATACCTCTTCTCTCTCTGGCCTTTTGGCTTCTAGCTGGGGTTGCTCAAATAACATATTATGGGTGAATGATTAATCTATTTAACAATTTTTTTTTCATTTAAGAGTTGTCCAGACACAGCATGACAGTTTATATATGTCTTGTAAATTCTTCTGAGGCTGTTTCTTTATCTATTTATTCTCCAGGAGTTCAGCACCAGGCTACAGAAAATTCTCAGGTATATTTTGAGAGAATATCAGAGAAAACTCCCCAGTAAAGAAATATTAAAGTAGGTAAAAAAAGATCTCATCTAAAGTTAGGTAGGAGAGGCCTGTGTGCTAAATACTGTCTTTAGGTAATATTGACATACCGATGAATTTGCTCCTGATCCTGCTCTCCTTCCTCACCTGCTGTAGCCAGTGAAGCTGCTCCAGAGGAAGAACCGTATTGCACTTCAGAGAATGAAGCAGGACATCAGAGATACACTACTATATAGGGCCATGGGACTCTTCCTCTACTCAGGAAAAGTCTCTTTCAGTCTCTTCAATGCCTTATTAGTTGAAGTCTCAAATCTCACAAATATCAAACCCCTGTGTTTCTTCATTAAATTACACAGGCTGCTGAGGCCACTTCAGTGCTCCAGGCACAGCCTCCTTTGTCCTGTGGGTTTTCCTCTCTGCGAGTTCTCTCTGCTGTGTACAGTTGTCTTTGCAGCCTCACGCTGGTGAGTCTTTTGGCCTGACACTCAACTGGTCTCACTGAGATGCACGCATGAGTTAATATGCTTGGCCAAACTGTCATGAAGCCTTAAGGATGGATTTTTTCGTATGGGGTAAGTTTCTGTTTAACTGAGCGTGGTAACAGCATAGCTAATTGCATATTTGTATTTTGGTTTGTAGTTGTTTCACCTGAACTTTACTGAAATTCTTTTTTGTACCCAAGATGATTTCTTCCACTTCAGATGGGAAATTTTGTATTATGAGTAAAACCATATTGGCTATGGGCTTACAGGTTCTTCTCACTACTACTTCTTTACACACATGAAACTTGGTTTAGATCTTGAAAAGGACATGAAAAATAACATCATCTGTGACAGAAGGAGGAATCCCAGACCTTCAAAAATGTGCCACTTTCCACCACCTTCCTTCAAACTGTCAGTCAATTATTTTGGTGCCTATCGTGTATTCCTTTTCATGTTCTTCCTTAAAAAGTAATTCTCTTGGAAAGTGACTTCTCTAGCACTATACAAATAGCTCTGGCTTTCACCACCCATCAAATGCATTGCTGGACTTCTATTGAACATTCAGTGAGTTGCTGGATACTGTTGGTATGCCAGATTTAGGCTTTGTGGTGAAGGCTGCCCTGTACAGCTTTTATCACAGTATTGGCTGCTGGTCTTAGCAACCAATAAATAATTAAGAAGCTGGCTATTTGATGATCCTCAAAGCAGAATGACTCAGCTAGCCCTCTACTGTTGATTTCTTCATTAGCATAGGCAGAAATTCAGAGTAAGAACTGGTTTTCCCTTATGCATTTATTTGGTGACCATTTGGATATGACTTAGGAAACAGTTAGTGTTTCTCCAATATCTGGGAAATGTTTACTTCCAGCTGTTTATTTCCCTCAGTGGATTAATAAGCCTATTTCAAAGTGATGCAAAAAGGAAAACTACATTCTCAAAATGGGGAAGGAAGAACATTCATAGTGACACAGTGTTTTTCTCAAACTCCCTTTTTCCTGCACCATAAAGGAAACGTTTAAATGAATGGCTCAGTTTCCTTAACTTTCTAATGTACCTAATCAGATATGTAAACTCTATAAAACATAATAAAAGCAATTGCATCAGTTGGGAAAAAGGGAAGGGGAAAGCAGATGGATTTGTTAATATTCCTAAACACAACCTTTCCACTGAGCTGGTATCAGCCTGATTATCACATTACAGAAGCAACACTAACTTTCTGCAAAGATTTTGCTCAATATAAAATAGTCAACAAGTGTTTGGTGTCATTTCTTTAGAATGCCCATGAAGTCTCCTACTCTTTCCTTCTGGCACAAATTAGCTTGAAACTTTTTGTCTTTTTTTCTGAGATGTTGTATTACTTATAAGGTGGGGATTTTGTGTCTTCTGCGTTTAAGGAAAACATCTATCATACAGTTACCTGTGATTTTAAGGAGACAGACTTTTCAGTCCTAGGTGGATGGCAGAAACTACCCTTTTCTCCTCAGATGTAGTGGGTAGGTTCTCTTCAATGGCAATTGTACTAAATTAGAATGAACATGGATGAAATTGATCATAAGGGCAAAGCTCTCATTACTGCTGACAGTCCTTTGAGAGCAACGAATTGCATCAGGAGGAACTGAATAGGGAACAAGAAAACAACCCCATCTTATAGGCATGTGTGTTTGCATGCAATCCCATGGAAAGCAATGAAACAGAAATGCTGGATGCAGGTCTGTTCAGCATTGGCATATTTCTCTGACCCATTCCTGTCACTGTGGAGAATATGGAAGACAAAAGATCAAGAGAGTTTTGACTAAACCTGGAGGTGTGAATATGGATTTGAAAGTCAGAACTCAAAGCCAAATTTCTAAACTTAACATGTAAGCACCAAACTCCTGGTTGTCCCAGTTTCCAGAGATACAGAGTACCAGAAAGTCCCTATTGAGGTCTTCGTTGGTTGCAAGTTCTTAGCATTTACAGCTCTGATTTTGGCACTTAAATTTGAGGTTGGTAGTTGACTTTAGTAGGGCTACCCAATTTATAGATCTCTTCTCACATTTGGCCCAGTGTTTGTGTATCTCCAGATGGAGAAGAGTGTGACCCAAAGGTGGATTTGGCAACTCCAATATGCCTTAGGTCAAACATCTGTAGGGAACATGTGTCTGATTTCCTTACAACTTCATTGTTTCAGTAGATGGTGTATTCAGTGCAATGTTATATCTGCTACTGAAATAGATGAATGCAAATACCAGGAACCTCTGGGAAATTTTAGTTAATAGGAAAATAATCTAAACCAAATTTATCCAGTTATACAGCCAGGAGAAAAGAAATGAAAATAAAAGGAATTACTGATTTAACCAAGTAGGCACACAGAAATGAAACCCCTTTAGGATTTTCTTTTTAGTTTCTCCAATTTCCATTAATTTAATGAACAAACTAGGTCAGCAGCACAGTCTTGTTATGAATAAATGAATGCCATAGATTCACTAATATTAAAGTGCCCAGGCATTCAGCATCATTCACTGCTCTGCTGAGGGAGCTGTGGCATAGCAACTCTGTGTTTGGCTCTAATCCTAATTCAGATATTCAGCCCTATGAGCCAATGAGCTAACTTCTGTAATGGAAACCTAACTATAGAGAAAGCAAACTGCAGCATTGCAAAACATCAATCAGCCCACGTTTCAAGTGGGGGTAAAAGGAGTCATGAAAACTGCATTTTAAGTTCTTACATTTGGATTTTATGCTGATAAGAAGCAGGGAGGTCAGACTAAGATGTGGGAAGTTTTGTATCTCACTGTCATTACTGTCAGTGCTGATGTCTTTCTTCACTTTTAGTCTTCAATAACATTATCAATAATGAAACTAGTTGTAGAATTCAAAGAAAGATCGGAGATGATGTTTTCTCCATAGGCTGTCTCTTGCTTTGAGGGAAAAGACTTATTCATTGTCAGCTTAAACTGGTTACTGAAAATCTTAGTGGACTACAAACTGATATTAGTGTTTAATAGAAATATTTTATTTCTCAAGTGGTGGGTGGAGATCTTCATGATTTGAAGATCTTGTCCTTGCCCACCCCGTTTTTTTTTCCTTCTATCTAGATACAGAAGCAGAAAAACACACAGTTAAAACCAGTTGATTTAATATAACCATAAATGCCCTAGGTTTGGTCCTAACAAAGGCTGCTTTCCTGATTCAGAGCTAAAAGCTCATTGCAGAATAATTTCTTGGAACATAAGTAAGAAATGTTATATAGCATATATTAAAAGGGAACAGTTTACGAATATTTCTAATATTGAAATTTCTTTACATGAACAATTTACATATTTATATAAACAAAAATACATCACATAAATGAAAAACACACATGCAGAAATATAGCTTATATGTATTTATAGTGAAATTATTCACTTCATATGAATATTTGAGCAGAAATATAGCTTATATGTATTTATAGTGAAATTATTCACTTCATATGAATATTTGAGCAGTATGTAGAATACTGTAGTATTTCTTCATATATGAATGCAAAGGACTTTCATATCAACTCATCCTGAATTTTTAACCTCTCTCTTTCCACCTTTGAGTAAAAGAAATAAAGAATTACTGGACACTGAACGGTGGTTAAGAAATGCTAAGTCTGGTTCTTGATTTCCAAAATATTATTTATCCATCTTTGGGTTTTTTTATGTTGCTGCTGTCAGGAACAAAAGTTAATATAACAAGTCCTGTTGAGAATATTTGCCATCCTTGAAATTGGCATTGATGAGGGCAGTAATTCCTGCCTGAATACGCATGTATGATGAAGTGTATACGTGTCCTTGGCTGCATTTGTGTACTGTTTTGTGACCTTTGGGGAACTCCAGGTCTAGGTGGTAAAGTTCACAGTTTTTCCCAACTATCTAAGGGATAGTTTCATGATTTTTCAGATCTTCAGAGGGATTAATCCCTCAAAATGCTGACAAACTAGTTGAGAGAAGTAATTTGAGATTTAACTCTTTCACCTTTTCTGCTGATGTTAAGTGAGGATTAACTCACTGGAGGGGAATTTGCTGCAAAATAGGAGTTACCTTTAAAACAGGGACTTGGCTGTACTGAAGACTTGTCTGACCACTTCATAGTATAGGCCACCTCATAAAATTTCAAATTGAGAGTCTTTTCTTGCTTTCTTTTATTTCAACCTCTTTGTTATGGAAAGAGTTCACTGTGAAAACTTAACAGTCACAACTACCAATTGAACTACCAACAGTCAACTACCCAATTGAAGGCAGTGTTCTAGTTACAGTGTCTTGAAAACACATTAAAATCAACAGCACTTAGGTCTAGGATGAATTAGAAAATGAATCAAAACCCTTTATTCAGACCAGCTAGTGCTTTTACTTAACAACGTTTCTATAACTACAGCATATCAAGCCACATGCTATTTGGCTTAGTGATTGCATCTTTAACTTAGATACACCAATCTGTAACTAGAGTTAGGCAAAAGCTGAGGAAATAAAAATATATTCAGAATGCTTCTTTAAAGCATAGTACAAAATTAGTCAAATTAGTGAAAAAATATTTGCTATATGAAAGTATTACAGTGTTTATGTTGTCTAGATGATCTTTGCTATATAAATTGTTTGTGGACAGCCAATATTTGTTTTTCAAAGTGTCACTGGTTGGACTGTCTGCCTGGCAGTATTCCTTTTCCTGATTATGTGTGTGAGTAATACTTCCAGTGAATATTTTTGCAATTCTGGGTTCCACAAATACTCACATATCTGTCCTTCAAATCTGGTGTTTGAATCCTTCATGCCAGCAAAATTAATGGAAATTGCGGTTCAAACATATTAATTATTGAATAAAGCTAAAAGATATTAACGCAGCAAGCTCACTGCCCTGGACTTCAAGAGAGCAGCCTTTGGCCTCCTTAGGAACTTAGTAAGGTTCCATGGGATAAAGTTCTAGAGTGCAGAGGGGTCCAATAATGCTGGCTGATATTCACACAAGCTCAGGAGTGTTGCATCCCAGCACGAAGGAAATGGGGCAAGAAGGCCAGGAGGCCTTCATGGTTGGATAAAGAGCTGCTGAGAAAACTTAGAAGGAAAAAAGAAGCTTATGGAAGGTGGAAGCGAGGACAGGCAGCTCAGGAAGAATTCAGGGACATTTTTGGGGAAGCTAGGGATCAGTTCAGCAAAGCTAAGGCCCAGTTAGAATTGAGTCTGCCCAGGGATGTCAAAGATAACAAGAAGGCCTTCTATACCTACATCGTAAACAAAAGACAGACTAGGGATAGTGTGAGCCTTCTCCGGAAGGTGACAGGGGAACTGGCTGATGCTGTCCTGCATCTAGCAAGGGTTTTAGATCAATTTGGACACTTATCTTACTTATCTGGCTCTTCTGTGTTTTTCTCTACTGAGGAGCTAGGTAACTGATGCCATTAATCTATCCATTTGAATGCTTGTTTGGGAGCCTGTTTTGGGGTTTTCCAGTTTCTTCAGAACTGTGGTCATAGGACTCTAACAAATGAATTTTGAAGTCCCTTGCTTGATTGAAGCTGTATAACCACATCTATACCGAAGTCCGCCTGAAACCTGGAGCTTTTGCTCTGTTCTGTGGGAGTTTGAATCTACTGCTAAAAGAATAGCTAAGAGAGTAGTAAGAGAGGAATCTCTTGTTTATAGAGTCAGAAATAATCTTTGAAAGATGTTCCCCTTCTCATGCAAGCTGATATGACTGAGTCCAGATTTAATAACTTTTGCAAAATTTATCTTTAGCATGTTCACCCAGTGGGAAAGAGAAGGACCTCCTTTCTAGAAAGACATCATACAACACTGTAATTGGCAACATGTGCATTACATGCACAACCTAAAATTAAATTGACATGCCTAGGGATTCCATGTGCTGTCAGATCTAACGTACCACAAAGTAAGCAGCAGAGCTAGGCTCACTCAGAGCCTGTGACTCCCTTAAAGTTGCACTGACATGAAAAAGTGGGAATACAAGGCACAGATCTGTCACCTTCATTCTGCCAAGTATTCTGAAGAAAGATATGATCATCAAGACGACTTATAAAGGATGAAACCTAGAAGTCCATTCTCTCCTGCATAGTGATTTCTTAGCATTTCTTACATCTTCTGATGCATCTAGTGCTGAAAGAGGTAAGTGGGCAAGTGATTTACCAGTTGACCTGACTTACTATGCAAATTGTTTCTAGAAATGTACCTGACCACAAAATAAAATAAAATGGATTATAAATGAGAATTAAAAGAACAGCTAGTGTCTGAGAGAATGTACAAATCTGTAAGACAACAGAATGACTTCTAAAGGAACTATGACAAAACAGAGTTGATCCTGTAAATATCTATTAAGCACAGGGATTATAAAGCACAGAAGTCTTATTGGCCTCATTCTTTCCTTCTTTATGGTTAAAATGACTCGTGGTAGTGGCACTTTGTTGCAGGACTAGATCTGTATTTTGCTGTGTACTGTCAAAATGAAGAAGTCTGCAAGTGTAGACACTGCAATATTGATTTTAAAAGGAACAGGAGTGAGCATTTGCAGTTCATCTGTCAGTAACAGAAAACATTTCTTGACTTAGAAGATACTTATATTTAAAATATTTTTAGCTGTAATAGTAATCCCTAACTATTTTTAAAAAAACAAACTAATTGGAAGGAACTGTTTATCACAGCCCAGCATTCCCAGAAGGGGAATCAATTTATATAAACATGCTACAACTGACCTATTTATTAAATGTTATGGAGAGCTGAGGACAGAACCACAACAGATCTTTATCTTGTGTTCACTGTTTTAAAAGATCAACAGTAGGGTGAAGGCAGAGGCTAATTATCTCATATGTTTTAGACGTGAATGTTAAAGTCATCTAAAATCCATTGCCAAAGCCACTGTGATTGCCAGCAAAATGTAAACTAATGTTCCAGGGCTCTCGTTATATGCTTAATATGAATATGCTTCCCTTTCCACATAAATCACTACGAATGCAGCAATCAGTCGTTCCTATGAAAGTCACTAAATACAAACATAGATGAAAGGCTGAAAACTCTAAAGAAACCATCATAAGCAGCTGATGTAGCCCCTAAGGAAGAAAAGCAGAAGTAGTATATATTTGTAATTTAAGGGAATTGTAATTTTATGGACATAAGCTATTTACAAAGTAACATTAATATGCATATGGGCAGATTTATTTTTAATGTGGCTTAATCTAGTAAATGAATATGCATGTCAGAAAAACAACTGAAAAGACCAAATAAGGTCTGCAAGTTCTATTTTGTCCATAAAATGTCTGTCATGTTTAGAGAACTTTCTACAGGCCTCGTTTATCTTAACCAAAGAGGAAAATCCCCATGCAGTTGAGATCAATTTCAAAATTACCATGGAAATCAGCAGAGCAGCAATTTTTCCCAGCCTTGGTTTTACCAGGCCAAGATTCCTTCGTGTAAGGCTTATGGCATTTCTTTTTCACTAAGTAAGAGTTTATACACACAGACATGTACATGTAAGAAAGACGGGGAAACTGTAAAACAGCTGCCTTCTTTCATGACCTTTGTGTAACAGGTTTTCAAAGTTCAGTTACTTTATTTGTTCATCTCCATTATGTCCAGAGGCTTGAAGATGGAAGAGCTGTATTCAGAGTTCCTCCAGGAGATTTGGCATGTACTGCAGAATGCTCCCGGATAGATGTGGAGCTGCTTGAAGTATCATTCAGCAGCTCCTGGTATGTCTGCTCTGACATTTCTGATGTTGATACGGATGTTTCTTCTGAGAACCTAGTTATCACAGAAAGATTTAGGTCATACCAAAGTACTTTCTCCTTGCTGGAGATCGCAGCTTTCAGGCTCAAGTTTTAAAGTTTCCCTAAAGTCGATGTAAAAGTGAGGCAAAGCTTTAAGCAACATTATTATTACAGGCCTACAAAATTAGAACAGATGGGAATTTTGACATGAAGTAAACTGATTTTCCAAAAAAGTGGAGCACATGAAAGTTTTGGAAAGTGCAAGATAGAGATTTACTAACAGTTCTCCAGAAAAGTGTTTTATTGATGATGTTGCCCAGTAGCATTGCTCTTAATTAAGACAATCACCATACAAACATGGATTTTTCTAAGAGTGTTAGCTTTCTCCACTGAGGAATTGAGTGAGAGAGAGAGGGAAGCTAGACATTGCAAGGAAGAAGGGAGGGGAAGAAGCTGACAGAAAAAACAAGTAGAGTGCCAAAGCAAGGAAGATAGTGTTTGTGTTTAAAAGAAGAACTTGAGGCTGTGCCAAATCATAATTTTCTTTAGCAACTTGAGAGCTGAAAAACTTCGTGAGCATGCACAGATCATGGTCAGAGGGAGACACTGCAAATTCACTGCAATGTACTGTTACACGGCTGAGAAGAAAGCAAAGAAAAGAAAGAAATGGCCTTTGGCCATCACTGTAATGAACTGTGGAAGATTCATTGGATAGAACATGAACCTTAGCAATTCTTACAGTATGCCTGGCTCAAGCAGACATTGTTTAAGAAAACCCAGTAGCAGGCAGGGGATTTCATACCTTTTCTATTGTAATACTGATAAATAAATCAATGAAACACATACATGAATAAATACACAAATAAATGAGATTCAGCTGGTGGACTTGGTTTAGCTCTGAATTTGTAGGGTGAAGTTTTTGGAAGTTGAAACTCTTTGAAATTCAGGCCTATAAATGGCTGAACTGACAAGGGCTTGCAGAAATTCTGTGCAAGTTCATAAGCTGTTGAAATGACACAAATACATTTTTGTTTGAAATGCACCTGATCTGAGTTCAGCCCAGATTGTTCAGAGCTTTTAGCTTCTGTTCAACACAATCAGATCTACATGAAATACTTTTATTGGGAAAATACAATTGATGCGGGAGGTGATTTTGAAATTTTATTTCTAATTTAGTGTTAGTCTGAAGAGTTTGTGTGTGGACTGGAACTGTATCAACAAAATTACAGAAAATCGTTTGCTTTCACTGCCATAAGCTACTAGAAATTTAATCCTTTTTAAAATAGGCTTAAAATGTGGCCTTTCAGTTACGGGATTTGTAAGGCAGGTAACAGCCCTCCTCCACTGTATATCGCAATTTCTCAACTTTCTTTTAGATAAACTGTTGAATTAAGACAAGACTCTAAGGCTCACCTACCCATGCACAGAACTCACAAGAGACAGGACAGCAGGGTTCAGTGTAAAAGATCTGAAACATTTAATAAGAGATGTTACCTCACTACAGTTAACTGTATTACTATAATTGAAAGTATTCAATTCCTATCAAAAATGATGAGAGAGCTGGGCCATCATTTCTCCACTGCCCATCATCCCCAAAACAGATTTCAATGTGGGGCAATATGGTGCATTATAATGAAAAAACTGAACAGACTAGAAAAGGTTTGTAAAAGGAAAAAGATCTGCAAGGAAAAAGTGAAAAAGGAATGACTATGCGCTGTACTCTCATTCTTCTTCTGTGAGAATCTCCCTCCTGGGCACTACTGGAATCCATATACTAGGCTAGCTGGATGTTTGTTTGACTTAGTACTCTGGTTGTTATCATGTACAAAGCATCGCTAGTTAAAATACTGGGTAAGAGTGCTCTGCTCCTACACCTTCAGGGAACTGAGAAAAAAACCCCACAAAACCAAATTGGCCAAAATGTTGATGCTTTCTTTAATGAAAGATGTTAATGACATTTTCTTCAATATGCAACTAGATAAGCTTTGCAGACACCATCGTAAAAGGGAAACTCAGAGTAACCCATTTTCTTCTCCAAGCACCAACACATCATGTGCTTACAGAATCATAGAGCTGGGACGGATCTCAAGAAATCACTTACATTTCTCCTGCCCTGAAATGCTGCATTTCTGTCATTTCTGGCAGAAGTAGTTCTAATTTATTTTAGAGACCTTCACTAATGGAAAGCTTACAACATCCTGAGATATTTTGCTTCTGTTGGAACATGATTTCCTAAGGCCCAAGATGAATCTTCCATGTTTCAGTTTCATCATACTACTTTTTGGTCCTTTCAACCTCAATAACAAGTGCATTATTCCCATTTTCTTAGCTGCAGTCTTTTACATGTTATTATGACCTTCTAGTCTTCTGTTTTGTAGATTAAGTCCTAGTCGACATGTTGGATCAGACCATACTCTGGTTACTCCATTCCATCTTGAGTAAAAGAAAACATACATCATTCAATTGACAAAAAAAAAACTATATTAAAAGTGATAGCAACAGCAGAGACTTGTGTGTGTACAGTGCTTTGTCCACACAGACCACAGCTTTGGGTTGTATACCAGGGCTCCGTGTAACCACAATGTTCAGGAGCTTGGAAAAAAGCAGAGTGGCAGAAGTAGTCACATTTTAATGCACATTTTAATTAAATGTGCATTATTGCACATTTTAATTATATACTTCAGCAAATATTTGGTAAATGTCATGGTCACTTGGAAGCTGCTGATATTAAAGCTGATCTGCCACACTCATGTTGCACCAAAACAGAGAAAAAAGAAGTAATAGACAAATAGTTCTTACTATCAAGCTCTACAGTCATTTTTTTCTCTAGAGATAATATTAATCTCCATGAGAATCTGTGTATCTCAGACTTAAGACACTCAGATCTGACAACTAAATAAGAAATCTATATTAAAAGGACACATTTTTCTTAGGTGCTTTTCTTTGAAGTATGTAAGTTTTAATATAAATAGTTACATTTTTTTCATTGCTGAGATAAACTTGATCTGTGAAAGTGACTTTCATGCTCTCAAAATAATTCGGAGTTAAAGGTTTCTCTAACTTGCTTCACTGGATATCTGTTTACTCTTAGGAATACTGAAGATTTAAAACAGTATGACTCTGTCCCTTGTCCCTGATTACTAATTCAGCAGAAGTGTCATTAAAAAAAAATCAAAGGAATGAAAATAAGTGGCATGACACAGCAGACCCCATTCTAGCAATGTTGCAGCTCATGGTGGAAATTGAATCTCCAGTTTCATTTGTTTTGATGTACTGTATAAATATTTAAAGAATGCAAGCTGCAATTTTATCCAGCCTTTGTTGAATTTTAGTGTCATGTCTTGGTGGGGGTTTTAATGCTGATGCTAATTAGTGTTAGAATTGATGTTTCAGCAGACCAGTGAGGGATGTACATAAGTCCATTTCTGCTCAGAAAAGTGCTTCAGAACACGTTTGACTTGAGGCAATGGTCCAAGTCTCTTTGAAATACCACAGAAGACAGGGAACCTTATATGTATGTTATGAAGTTCAATGCATACATGATGAACCTCATCTAACCTTACTCTGAATGTAAGCTTTTGTTATATTTCAGGGTGTTCTGGCATAGAAAGGATACTTTTGTACACAATGAAGTAATTTACAAGTGAGTGATTTTAAATAGCCAAATAAGTTCAGGTAAGTAACAGTGTAATTAAATAATTTTTGTGGTAATTTTATTTAGAACATGTATATGCATATAAGTATCTCATAACCTGCTTATTGAGAAATCAGAACCTTGTAAGATTAGAGAAACAGGACACTGCATCTCACCAATTAACAGTGTGTAAGATCAGCAGCTGAAGATTAGTACACTAATGTGACAGCTGTGATGCTGCCTGACAGACTGTGGATTAGACAGAGGTCTCCAGAGCTAAAAATAGGAAGTGGAGAACCTAAACCTTCTACTATCGGTTAATAATAGACTCACATCCACCAATAAAATATATACCTTGGAGACATGTAAAAATCTCAGAGAATGAAAAACTGCCACCTAAAAATCTATCAGGATCACAAGATAATTATTCTGAACTGTGACATGAAAACTTGGGGAAAACTATAAAATATAGTTGGTCATTTATTTGTTCAGCATACTTTCAATCTGTGTTTTCTGAAGAGTGTTCTCAGCATCCAGACAGAAGGGCACATGGAGTGGGAGGATACTCCTGTGGGGTCAACCATTTAATCAATAGGACTTCATCTATATTCTTAAATAAAATAGGCCAGTGCTGCTTGTCTGGCCCTGAAGCTAAGTGGCAGAGCATGATTCCTGTCCACATGTCCAACCTGGTTTGTGCCCTCAAAGAGGTTGGCTCTGTCCAGGCTGCTCATTAAGAACTTTGTTTGGTTTGTTCTTTTTTGAAGCTGTGTTCATGCACTGTGCATTACCGAATCCAAAGCTGTGCCTTAGATGCCCTAGCAATTCCGCAGCGGGGACAATCACAGGATAGTGCTTGCTCCTGTACCTGGCCCTGTTTTATCAGCAGTGCAGACAAGTTCATGGACAAGGACTTTAATATATCCAGCTTATATACTAGTAGTGATACTAGTAAAGGAAAGAGTATGTGCTTGACTTGTCTTCGGCTGACTGCTGGATGACTGATTGACTCAGAGAATAAAGTCCTAAGCTAAGCAGGGAAACACTTGGTTAGTTCTGGTGAACCTCACCACACTGAATGGTCCATCAAAAATTTCCCAGACTACTTTCAAGCCTTTAGTCTCTAAATGTATCCCTGTAAGAGAATGTGTTGACCTTCTCTATAAAATGATGGCTTTTTTTTTTAGTAGCTCAGAAAACAGAAAAATATTATTAAATGTTACTGAACTGTGTCTGAGAGTTTAGGAGTCTCAAGTCTTTATTCTTTTCATGAAGGCATTATCATTTAAAAACACAACGACCACAGACTCCCATACTGCAATACAACAACTCATTGAGAAGAGGAAACAAGGGACTATACAAAAAAATGTAGCCTGTTTTGGAGCTTAATGAGTTGGAAGGCAGGCAGCATTAAAACTGCAGGTGTTTGAGCATTTCATAGACATTTTTTCCCTAAAATTTAATTTTGTTTCTGACTATTCTTATTTCCTTTAAAAATCAGATGATTTTTCTTTCTTTTCCTTAACATCTTCCAAGAGAAATCTTCTCCCCAAAATATTTTTCTGATCACTTCAGAGAGAACATATTTTGCATGATCTTTTCCAGAAAAAAGCTGTTCCATGTTTAAACATGACTGTACAAAAATATGGGTAATCTACTTATCTCAATTGCTTTATTACATAGACGAATCTAACACTGAACTGGAGTTGCTAATCTTACTTCTAAATAAAGTTGTCTTTTCTCCACATGATAGAACTATCCTTTCTAGAGCTCATATATACTGTTCTATGCTCTCTGCCTGATTGTCTTTAAGTCTAAGGAATACATTATAGAGTCTTATACTGTGAAATATATCCTTATACTTATACATGCTGTGAAATAGAAATTAATGAACAAATGTGATAATAAGCAAATGACACATTAAATACATTGTGAAGCAGAATCTGTAGTAGATACTCCATGATACTTAGGTAATTCTGTGTAAATAGCTCTTGAAATTTGGCCCATGGGAGATATGCAATTCAAATACCCTTCTGCCTTCGTTATCTCTGAACTGTAATTTGTTTCCTTCAAGGAGTCTTCTGTTTTCAAAGACAGGCCCCCATTTTGGTTTTGGTGCGATGAAGCCTTGCAAAGAAAGCACATAATGTTCTTTCCTGTAGTCTTCACTGTCAGTTTTTCTTATTTTGCAATTTCTTGCTAAATTTTTCCATGCCTCAGGATCCTGATAAGAACACCAGAAGTAGCCAAAAGAAAGTTCAAAGTGGACAAGAGAAGAAGAAACTTCCTGATTAGCAAGAAAAAAAGGGATTCAGTGGCCAATATTATGACAGATCTGCTATACTTGTCTAGTTAAAAAAGAACAGTTGGAAATATTTATACAAAGGTATAGCAGATCCATAATTACGTTTGCCCTAAACCATTGTTTATAAGCCTATTCACAGAAGATAGTTTATGAACCTGCTCTGGGATTCTTCTGGTTGAAAAGCAGTGTATAAATACAAAATCATTCTCATGCAACTATAACCACATTATATACTGTATGTCAGATGGCTCAAGAAATTAAAAACATGATGGACTGTAAAGTGTGCTGTGAAATGGAAATTAATGAACAAATGTGATAATAAGCAAATGACATATTAAATACAATGTGAAGCAGAATCTGTAGTAGAAAACAAATGATTGTTTGCAGATGACCTAGATTTGCTGTTTTGAAAGCAAAATCTTAAAGTAAAGCAAGTGCAGATTCTTTCCTTTCCTTCTACCCAAGTCAGTTAATTTTTGCTTACTACAGTGTTGACGGAGGAATCCAAGATTAATTTTCAGAGTGTTACATGAATGAGTAAAATTAATGCAATATCTCTATCTGGAGAGTACATTTTTATGTGCGAGGATAAATTACTTTTGTGTCAGTTTCAAATCTTAAATAGCCTCTGTCAAGAGAACAAAATATCCATTAAAAAGATATTTTTAATGCTTATCAGACGTGCTTCTGTGCCAAATACACACTATTCTGAGAAGTACACTGGTGTGCTGGTACTCCTTTGATCTCAATATCCTTCATTCTGGTCTGCCGCCAACGATCATTCACTCCACACACACCAGTGGGGACAGGAAAAAAATGAATGAAACTGAACTCTTGAGCTGAATTCTCATCTGACTTGCCCCATTTCTCTGTCTGTCTGACTCTGATGTCTTCCTTATTTATTCTGGTATGGGTAACACCATTTATAGCTGTGCCTTCGACACAGATAGATGGCATCTTCCTTGCTTAGTCAAATAAAAGACAAAATATCTCTCTTTAAGCTGGTAGCTGGCCATTTTATGATGCCTTTTCTGAGGAAGGACAGTCTGTGACACAAATACACTACAAAGTGTAACAGTTACTGAGTTAGCTCTGCTCTTTTCAGTATGTGATCACCTCAGCATGGCACTGTTAGTTCAGGTGTCAGTATTATTAGTTCAGGTGCAGCAATGTACTAACATGGCGCTGCTGCTTCCAATATCCACATAATTTTCACTGCAAAGACTTACCATGCCTTACTCAGCTCTGCTGTGTGTGGCAGTACAAGGACTTATAGAAGTGCCCTATCTACACCATGCCTCTTCTTAGATACCTATAGTCACATATCAATTTTTCTATTGGATTCAACCTTCACACACCTGAATGGGTAGGAAATATTCCTGTCTCCATTATTATGAGTGGAGATGAAGCAACGTGTCACATCCAGAGATGGCAGGATGGCAAAGATGTACTCCCAGGCACGCCAAGAACAAGGACCACTGCCCTGACCACTGGCCCATTCTCCCTCCATACTTCAGTGTTTGGGTTTTTGTTTCCTTCTTATGACCAGGTGACTGTAGCAGGGATGCAAACACAAATTTGGTCTTAATCACTTACTGACATCATCTCTTAAACACAGATAGCTCAAATAACTTAGGTGATGAATGGACATCCAGTAAAAGTGTCTGCCTCGAAGAGTTCACCATCATAATAGGCCAGGAGGAATAAGCATTTACCTAAAGCAGTGTATTAATGTGTGGTACAGTAAGTGCAAACTTATAGAAAAATAATAGCCAAGCAAGCATTGGTTTCTCATGCTTACACTGTTGTAAGCAAGTGTGCAGAAGTTTGTAACACCTTAGGAAAGAAATAACCTAGGATTTACCTGAAAACACATTGCAGAGATGCCTGAGTTACATGCTTGAGCTTTCAGAGAGTAGTTTCCTCATGCAATCTAATTATTATAAACACAGTATTGTGGTATCAGATATAAAGCCTCAGATTATCTTAAATACACTATGTTTCTTTAGACTAGACTACTTTTTTTGAGTATTTTTCCCCCTGTTTTTTCTGAAACCTACCATGCTTTTAGGTGGTTTTAGAACTTCTTTACTGTAACATGAATGTGGATGTGGTCATGTCCTATTGATTTTTCATTTTTCTACACATTACAGAGTGGAATGGATTAGAATAGAACAGAACAGAACTATTTTGGTTGGAAGGGACCTACAAAGATCATATAGTCCAACTGCCTGACCACTCCAGGTATGACAAAAAGTTAAAGCATGTTATTAAGGGCATTGTCCAAATGCCTTTAGAACATATACAGGTTTGGGGCATCAACCACCTCTCTAGTAAAGCCTGACCCTACTTCTATATAGAGTTTGATATGATGAAGCAGTGATTCTGTACTTTGCCCTGAAGTGTTGCCATCAAAGACACGCTAGCAGTGGGCCCAGTACCGTAAGTAATTTACACACATAATTCTTTACTGCCTGAACTTTCATTTTTTCACTAAAGCAGCATAAATGTGCCTAGAGTGGGATTGATTAGGATTATTTATATCTATTTTAAGGCACTTTTATACTGATTAGGATTACTTATATCCATTTTAAGACATTTTTAAACTGCAGGGGTGGTGGAAGAGCCCAAACTGTAAATTAAAATGGTCTTTTCAGTCAAAATTGTTCTGAATTGCTGTGTTCATATAATAATGGTAATATGCTTTCTTGATATGTTGCAAATGTTCCATGCCTGCAACACCAACATGGCTTACAGCAGTAATACTTGCAAAGTCAGGTATAGTGGTGAATGCCAGAAATTCCTTCAGTAGTTTTTCTAAGGGTATGTGTATTTCTGCTTATGTGTCTATGTGCATCAGTCTTTGGTGTTGAAATAGACCTTGTGGCATGCAGTACTCACACAGATGGCTCTTATTCCCATCTGTGAATAGTCAGAGCATCACCTCTTCTTGAAGTAACAGGGGTTGCACAAGGTTACAGTAAGGTGGTGGTAGCACAACCACAGCTATCCTGGAGCAGTGTTGTTGTCTAAGTTATCCACTGCAGATAGCAGATGTTAATGACCTGTTACCTGCTTCTGGAAATCCCTTATGTGTCAGAGTTTTTTATTTGCCTTTTAAAAGACTTATTCCAAAAATCCTCAAGCTGTTTTGAATTTCTTTCATGATCTCTTTCATTGTACAGAAGATGAATAAATTTTGAATACCTTTTCATTTGCATATTAATGTAAATGATGGGGGGAGCATAGAGAACAACATAAGAAAGCAACACAAGATGTTCAGCTTCTGCACAAAATGGGTCTAGTTTTCAGGTTCTTGGGCTTCAAGTCGGTGACTAGGCAAGTACAAAGCAAGTGTAAATGTCCACCACCGTGATAGGTAATGAATGAGAGAGAGAGGCCTTTAATATTTAATATGTCATTTACTGTTATGCTACCTGGCATATTAGAATGATCTTAAAGAACATCTAATTTCAAGTCCTTACATTGCCAGATAGATAGTAAATAAGAGTGAAACCCTGGAGTTTGGAACTGATACGGCACAGGTGTAAATGAATATTCAAGATTTATGCAAGCAAGAGGCAGCACAGGCTGAAATTTGCACACGAGAGGCTTGACATTTGCGCATACCTCTTCTGCGGATGCAGTCTAAAAGCAGCAGATTTTCCACTTTCCATATTTGCAAGCCAGAACCTGATGACACAAGGATGCTTAGGAGAGGCAGTATGAGTTAGTTGTTAAAGTGGATTAGTTAAGGATAATTTAAAGGCTTCAGGAACTCATTCAAAAGGAAAGGATCTCAATTATATTTATCTTACTTTGCTTCCTACAAGAACACAAGCTACCAAAGTTTTGTCTTGTGCATGCACTTAAGACATTGGAAATGTGAAGTAAGATGTATTCATTAAAGTATCTTTTACTGTAAATGAAGCTAATGCATTTTAATTCACATTCGCCATGGAGTTTAAAGAATGCAGTCATTACTGTCTTTCTGCTGATGTATAGAGAGTGCTTTAGTGTGGTGCACTGTATAGTGGAATCATGAAACTGCCTTCCACCAAAATCACATGCATTCTTAAGGATAATTTTAAATTTTGGTGAAAAAGAATTAGTGAAAGTGAAACAACCAAACCAAACCAGACCAAGCCAAACCAAACCAAACTAAACCAAACCAAACCAAACCAAACCAAACCAAACCAAACCAAACCAAACCAAAAAACCAACAAAACTCCCCAGCTAACTGAAAACCCCTGGAATAGACAAGTGAAAACTGATTCTTACATATGTGCTGTTGCTGACACATCTAATCAAAATACGGTGGAACAAAATCTCTTTGAAACCCTTTATATGTTCAGTATTTGCTAAGGTGTGTTGCTTTGCACCTGCATTTTTGAAATAAGATGTATTTTGAAGGGGTGCAGGGTTGATTTTGGAAGGTGAGATGGTTCACTTTGTTGTGCAAGTCAAGCACAACAGCAGCACACCACAGATGTCTGCCACATGTTGTACACATTTTAACATTCAGTAGCAAACGTTCTTATTATATGAGAGCAAGAAGAATAAGATTCTTTTCATGAAAGCAGGTGAAGTAAACCCCATTGAGATGTATGTCATATGGAATGCATAATGGATGATGGTCCAGATGTGTCCAAAAAAGAAATGTGCTTTGCGTGCAGCTGAGATAGGGAAGCTTGTGGTAAATTCTGCCCTTTGTCTATGAGGCTTTGGCTCTGGACAGGAATTCTTGTTTCTGCCAAATATGTTAGTATTTGACTCATGTGTTTTACCATATATGGGTATCTACTTAAACACTTTTGTGTTTACCATGTGCATATTCTTTTCCTTTTCATTCTTGCAGAACTACTTAGTTGAAAATTCAGTGGGCCTAATGGTTGTTGAGTTTTCATTAACTCAAGAGAAAGCACACACTTTGGAATAAGTGGAACATATGGAAGAAAGAAAAAAAAATCCAACAAATGGAAATTCTCAACAAGAGAACATTACAACCAAATTCTGCCCTCAAAAATGTACTCAGCTACCAGAATCTTTATGAGGGAAGTCGCATGGGTAACTGCACGAGCTGGATTTTCATCCACTGGGAGGTACAGTTCCATTTCGCAATGTCCATTTCAGATGGAAGATGCAGTCCAAGACAAAAGATCTAAATAAAATGTTGTCTGTTTGTTCAAATCTAACTTTCCCCAGGATCTTATTCTAGTGCAATTGTCATAATGGTAGTTACAGCAGTTAGTAGACACCAGTCCCTCTTATAAGATGGGGTTTGAATTCTTAATAAGTCTGACTGAACTCAGATTACAGGGGTCAGGAAACAAAACATAGACTTTTATCAGAATGCTAATTCTTCAAATCAGGCTGCTTATTTAGGTGCCTAAATATGGATTTACTGCCTAATCTTTGCGTTTTACATTAGATTTGCATGAATAACATCTGAAACCTTACATTCTTGGCCTGAACAAATCAGTAATGTTTCTTTAAGGGGAAAAAAAAAAACCCCAAACCCAAAAAAGCTAAAAACCCCAGAGCCTTCATTAGGTTTTGTGCTAACCAACATTCCTATGTTTTATATTCAAACCAACATATTAACATGAAACAATCATTCCAGATGGAAGAAAATATCACTTCTGGGGTCAGGAAAGGGGTACATAAAATTCTGGCAAATTAGAAGGAAAAATCTACAGGGGCTAAAAAGCTCATTAATATGTGCTTTAATCCCCTTGCGGATCGTTGCGGTTTGGACCTGCAGAAACTAAAATGAGAAAATGCTACCATAAGCTGACCAGTTTTAGTGCTGAAAGGCAATATCCAAAATGTTCCTTGGGCTTCCAGGGAATGAAAAGCCTTGAATGGACATGCTTATACATTCCGCTGAACAGCTGACTGAGTAGATGCCTACCCTAAATTAACATGTTGCAGATTATGGTGTGAACTTCAATAGAAAACATGTACCCAGCCAAAAGCCAGCATAATTTAAAAAGTATAATACTTTACAAGCATCATATTTTGAAAGTTGGGGTTTTTTTTTGTTGAGGAACAACAACAACAAAAACCCCCAACCACTGAATTTTTTAGTTTTTTCTTGGGGATAGATTTTCAAGATACTACAGTTTATGCCATGCTTTAGCTAATCTGTCTAAATACAGTAACTCCTTTGTGTGATATTTAGTATTTTTTACTGGGTTTCTGTCACCAAACATTTTCAGACTGTGCTAGTGCATGCTCTAAATTTGGGTTTTAAAAGTAGAATCAGATGCTTCTTCATTTTACCTATTTAGCCTGATAACATCGGCAAACAGTTCTCATCTCCTTTTACTGACCTTCCTTTCTGCTATGGGTTCGGTTGTTTGCAGCTTCAGAATCCATGTCAAAGGGCATCAACTTATAAAATGAGAGGGAACAATTTATAACCATCTTCAGTGACAACACCTGACTCTTGGCACCTTTTGCTGGGAGCCAGATATTAATTATCTACAGAGTAAGAAGTGAAACTGATTTTACAGGAGCACTGTTATGCATATGACTGAAACACAACAGCTGAAGTCTCAGCACAAAACCATGAAGTCGAGTACATGACAGTGGTATTGTATGAATTTCTCTAGCTGGCTGTCTACTAGCAAACTGAATGCCCCTTACCAGGACCTGCAGGGATTTAAGGGTGCTCTTTGAAAGGCAACCCATCTATTTCACACCTTCCAAAGCAAAATGTGATTTACAGCTGGCTCAAGATGGGCCTCTTGGATCCAAACTTCTTACTGGAGGAAGTAGTTACACATGAACTACTACTGCTACTTTCCTTCCATTCCTTCTGTATCTCTCTTACCTAGATATACAACATTTGCATGTGTGTTACACTACATATAACTGTTGATTACTTCAAGACGTTGGATCAACAGAAGCTCAGCAAAGAGTGAGGCAATTCTTTCAACCAGAAACCTGAAACATTTCTTTAATGTTTCCTAAACATTAACAGGAACCATAAGGTATTTTGATAGACTTATAAATCTAAACTCATTTATAACAAATACTGAATTTATTG
>NW_009929676.1:97512-101078 GCF_000696875.1 Nestor notabilis | reverse complement strand
AGGAATTACATATCATATTATAAAATCAAAGGCCAGCATAGTTCAGATATCTTCAGCTATAATTAAGACTTCCCTGTATTTTATGAGATTTGAGAGAGAGTAATACTATAATATCTATAGACCTTATTCATTAAAAAAGCTGCTTATGTAATCAATTCACATTTTTCAATGTGTTTTATGGGCATTCTGGAATATCTGCATTCAATATATATTGGATGACTTCAGCTGTATTTATAATGTTTATGACTGTAGAACTACAAATAGAGGTGAGATATAGCTGCTAAAAGGTAGGTCTGTTTTTATACTTGTTATTATTTATTATGTATATCATAGTAGCACCCAAACTGTATGAACATGTTTAATGTCACTCACGTCACTCCCCATGCTGGCAGCAAGACTTCTAGATTTGTAGCTGAGCATACACAGGATTTGTGCTCTGGTCTGCGTACAACAATGGGAGGAAGTCTGTGAAATAAACCAGGGGTTTCTCAAACTGAGTTTGTTTGAGGACTGCCCTCAGCAGCAGCATAACAGTAGCTTTTGGTCCTCTGGCTTCTGACCTCCATGTCCTCTTTACATTCCCCAAATACAGACTCCAATCCCATGTCCCTCACCTGGCTCATCTTCCCATCAAGCTGATTTAAGCCTCTAGCCCACACATGTTCCTTCATTTATTTCTATGCACCTACCATGACAAACTGTCTTAGGATCCTAATACCCTTCTGGCGCACAGGGCAGTGTTGTCTTCCCTGTTCCATGCACCTTGCCTTATCCTGCCACACACCTGCACTAATTTCGGTCTGAGAAAAGTTCTTCTCACAAACTTCAGAATGGTGCATCAATGCCAGCAGCTTCAGAGATTCGGGTCCAGTTGTGTTTATATGACAAGGCAGTGGCACTCACAGCTCCTCATTCTGTGGGGTTACACTTTCTCACAGGATCGGAGGGGCACACTGTCCTTGTAAGATATTACACATTGAAAGAACTATATGTTGGCACTGGCAAAACAGTTTTAGAGGTCCACATATAATGATTGATGAACTTCTTTTATGAACAGTTTAGTTATAATTAGCATCATTAACTGCTGTTGAAGGGTATGGTCTCTGAGGTGCTGACAAAGATCCTAATTTTGCAAGATTTCCATGCCACTATCATCCCAAACTTGTCTGATACTACACTAATGTGGAACATACCAATATATTTGGTAAAAAGGCATCTGGAGTAGCAGAGGGATATGGAGAAGTATGCTCAGAAAACCACCTACCTCATGTCCAGGAAAGCCTAGAGTTTTTCTAATCCATTATGCCTCTTAGTGGTTTTCTTGCTTTAAACTGATCAGTGTCATCTCTACAGCTTAAAGGGATCTGCTCAGTTGAGAGGGTGGCCTCCATTCATGCCTGGGAAGTGCTTGTAGATTTGCTGCCTGAATCTGCTATTAATTTGTTCTGGAGGAGTGTCTTAAAATAACTTGTAGGCATTCCCACAGGAACTTGAAGTTGAATATACATGAAGAATTGAGCAGGATCAGATTCATAGTGATTCATTGTTCACATTTGTGATCAGTTTTTTGATGCTGAATGCCGTACTGTACAGTTTGACTACAGAACTTTTCTCTAGCAGCCAGCCTTACTGCTAGACATCTAAAGCAGGATGATGCAAAGAGCAACTACTGCATACTTCACTACAATAGGAGAAGATTTATTTATCCAGAGAGATTTCAAGTGAACATTTAGATACTGCCACTGTGGCAGAAGAATTAACTTGGGAAAATGCAGCTGATCCTACTTTCCAATAGATCTAGTATGTTACCAGAACACCACGGGCTGGAAAAAATTATAATCTAAAAATGGAAAATTTAAATATACTGAAATCTAACCAGGGAGTCAGAGGAACATGTCTCCTGGAATGGCTCCTGTGTTGGCAGAAGTGACTGGGCAGTGATCCCAGAATGTATTAATCTCCAGTTATGAAGGTAGCACAGGAAGGTCATTTAGCTATTAGGAAAATAAAACAGGTTTTATAAACTGAACTTTGGTCATCATGAAAGCATTACACTCCTACCAGTTTTGCTCGGGACTGTCCACTGTCTATGGTTAGAGCAGCAGAACTGCCGACAACAGGGCTAGTGATTGCCCTTGACCTCAGACAGCATAGCCTGCAAACACAGTTTGGCTATCTTCTCCCAAACCAGGTAGTACCCAAATTTTGCCAAGATTTACATCTGAAAGTGGCATCTGGCAAGAACTACAGCAATGACAGAGAGGGTGTTAAAGAGCACAGGCAATTGTTCACTGCTTTAGCTGGCACCTTCTCCACATTTCATTTGCTAATACAGACTTTGCCCATGTACCTATCTTACAAGAGCAATCTGCACAAGGTATCCTATGGATGTCCCTTGACCTCCAGGACCATCCTAGAACACGATCACTAAAGAGCAAAGTTTGCATTTCTACAGGCAAAAGAGGAGACAGCATACAAGACTGAAGTTACTTCCCATCAAATATGTTAGCTATGTAGTCATGTTAGCTGACTAAGTTTAAATTACTTACATTAGGTTCTGTTTATGGATTGAAACAAGAACTTTCACAAGGCATCTCAACTCAAAATGTTTGAGCTAGGTTAGATGAATAACCCTTTAGAGGTGCTTGTAACCCTCCACTAAGAGGAAAGCTTGAAATGACAAAGGCTCAGCACATCCAGCTTTCATACCATGGCATAATTAAAATTAGAGGTTATCTCAGAAGGTCTCTAGTCTAGCCTCTTCACAGCAGAGTAAGCTATGAGGTCAGGCCAGGCTGACCAGGGCTTTATCCATTCAGATGCAATCAACATGTTGGAGGGAAGGGTTGCCATCCAGAGGGACCTTGACAGGCTGAGAGGTAGGCCAATGCAAACCTCATAGAATCAGAATCATAGAATAAGAATTGTTAGGGTTGGAAGGGACCTTAAGATCATCTAGTTGGGGCTGTTCAGCCTGGAGAAGAGAAGGCTTCATGGAGACCTCATAGCAGCCTTCCAGTATCTAAAGGGGGCCTACAAGGACGCTGGGGAGGGACTCTTCATTAGGGACTCCAGTGGTAGGACAAGGGGCTTTAAACTTAAACAGGGGAACTTTAGGTTAGATCTAAGGAAGAAGTTCTTCACAGTGAGGGTGGTGAGGCACTGGAATAGGTTGCCCAAGGAAGTTGTGAATGCTCCAACCCTGGAGGTGTTCAAGGCCAGGCTGGACAGAGCCTTGGGTGACATAGCTTAGTGTGTTGCTCATGGAAGGGCAATTGGAACTAGATGATCTTAAGGTCCTTTCCAACCTTAACTATTCTATGATTCTATGATTCTATGACCCGTGGATGGATTTCTTCAGGCCCCATGGACTTGTGCACGTTCAGCTTCTTAAGGTGGTCTCGAACCTGATCCTCTCCTACAGTGGGCCTAAGGTCTTCATTCTCACCCAGACCCTACGTTGGCCTTCCAAGACTTGGATGGTGTGGTCTGACCATTCACTAGTGAAGACTGAGGCAAAGAAGTCATTAAGAACCTCAGCCTTCTCCAAATCCAGGGTAGTCAGT
>NW_009929676.1:63301-97416 GCF_000696875.1 Nestor notabilis | reverse complement strand
GGCCTTAGCCTTCCTGACCTGGTCCCTGGCTTCCCGGACAACATTCCTGTAGTCTTCCCAGGTTGCCTGTCCTTGCTTCCACCATCTGTAAGCTTCTTCTTTCCCTCTAAGTTTCCTCAGCAGCTCCTTATCCATCCTTGGAGATCTCCTGGCCCTCCTGCTGCACTTCCTTTGAGTCGGGGTGCAACGCTCCTGAGCCTGTAGCAGGTGATCCTTGAATATCAACCAGCAGTCTTGGGCTCCCCTGACCTCTAGGACTGTATCCCATGGAACCTTACTGCAGGTATCTGAAGAGGCCAAAGTCTGCTCTCTTGAAGTCCAGGGCAGTGAGCTTGCTGCACGCCTTTCTCACTGTCCTGAGGATCTCAAACTTGACCATCTCATGGTCGCTACAGCCAAGGCTGCCCTGGAGCATCACATTCCCAACCAGCCTCTCACTGTTGGCGAGCACTCATAAAGTTCATCAAGGTCAAGTGCAAAAGCCTGCACACGGCTCAGGGCAATCCCAAGCACAAATGTAGGTTGAGTGAAGAATGGTCTGAGACCAGCCCTGAGAAGGACTTTGGGTTGCTGGTTGATGAGAAGCTTGACATGAGCTGGCAATGTGTGCTCACAGCCCAGAAAGCCAACCGTATCCTGGGCTGCATCAAAAGAAGTGTGACCAGCAGGTCAAAAGAGGTGATCTTTAAGATCCCTTCCAACCTAAACCATTCAATGATAGGGCTGGAAAACCTTAGAGAATGAAGACTGCACAAGTTTTCTGGACAACCTCTTCCAAAACCTAGCTGTCCTAATATTGAAAAGCTTTTTTCCTATATAAAGTCAGAACCTCTTGTGTTTGAATTTCTGTGATTTGTTAGTATGGCATTCTATGCTGTGTGCCACTGTGGAAAACCTGCCTCCATCTTTCTGGCAATCTCTTTGTAGGCACTGTCATCCTGCTGTTAGATGTTTCTAAAGCTGTCTCTTCTCAGGCTGAACAGGGTCAGCTCTCTCAACTTTTTAGAGGGCAAGTCCTCTGGTCATTTTGCTTGCTCTTTGCTGAACTAACTTGTTTATTGATATCTTTCTTGTAGTAGGGAGTTCAAAACTGGACACAATATCTAGATGCGGTCTAATAATCACTGAGTAAAGCAGAAAGACACTTAAACTGCTGTCTTGGCTGTGTTCCTGCTCATGCAGCCCAGGGTGCTGCTAAGGTGCACTGCTGGATCATGACAATCTTGTGCCCGCCAGGACACCAGAGCCTTTTCAGCAGAGCTGCATCCCAGCCAGGCAGTAGCTTTGTAAGAGGTTACTGTGTAAACTAAAGGATTAATCCACCACAAGTCCTTCCAGGAGTTATCTGAACCCCTGTGGTAAACCTCGTTCTTCTGATTCCAGCTATAGCTTAAAGGAGTTACTCTCATAACACTTCTGAGAGCAAATGTGTAGGTGGCAACAGCCAAAGAAGGTTCTGGATGAGAAAGGGAGACAAAGGAATATCCTGATGAATTTTAAGAGAAGATGAGATTTAAGATACACCCTTGTGTACAATCTGACCATATTTAGCAATTTCCAGGTCCAATGTGGTGCAGTTCAGGTTTTCTATGCTCCACTTGTTAGTTCTTGCTGGAGATCAGGTATCATGTAGGAAATTGAAATGCCTAATTGAAGGCTATGAATTCCTCATAGTAATAACATCTCTGGTCTACAGCAGATTCACTGCAGCAGCATGGGGGCATAGTAGTGATTTCTGCATGAGACTGAAGCTTGTAGAAGACCTCACCAGCATTCACTGTTGCCTAGAGGAGTCTGAAATCATGTCCAAAATGCTCCTCAGTGCTTCTGTACTATCCTGTTTACATCTCTGTACTATCAGCACAATTAGGAAGAGCTAAGGATCAGGCCTGTGACATGTGACATGCCTGTGGCTGGGAACACAGGAATGAGGAGACCTAGAAACATCTGAAGGCATTTCTAAGCCAGGGAATGAGGAAGGACAGAAAGGTTCCTCCCTTCCATCACACTGAAAAGCACACCTTAGAGTCACACAAATCAAGGAAACCTTGAGAATTGCTAGGAGGCACCAGTGGGGCTCTACAACTGCTCTGTGAGCTGCAGAACAGTATCAATAACTGTCTTTACTGCTTAATGCAGCAGGGAGCAATGCCTCGTCCAGACATTCACTTGTGCACTGGCTCTCTGGGATTGGCTTCCTCCGCAGCAGGCTGACCGACCTTCCAGCATGTAGCACTTGACCCTGTGGCTTCTCTGGACATTACATACAATTCCTCATGGCCTAATTATGACAGTGTGTGTGTTTGTTCCTGGTTCAGACTGAAATAATTTCAGGGCTTTGCTTCAGCCCATCAGCAAGGTGCTTTTGCAGTACTGAACTAAAATTATGTGCTTCATGCCTAAGGCATGAGTGGAAACTGATGGTCATGGTTGAGGACAATGCTGGACAGTGCCAGAGAACAGAAGGAACCCAACCTCATGCAAATCTCCTAAGTGCCAACTGGAAACAATGTTTCTGGCACAATTTAATCTGTGAACTGTCCCTGGGCGTCTGACAGCAGCCCTACTGCACCTAAGTTCACTCATTGATGTTCTTCATTTAGCAATGTAAACACAAGCTAACATCATGCCTCTGTAGTAAATGAATCAGTGCCAAAAAGAGGACTGGAACGCAAACACACTACTCTTTAATTGTTGGAAAGTTGTCAGTGGTGCTTTTGGCTCAGGTGAGTAGTGGACCTGCTCTGAAGATTGCCAACCTGGACCCAAAAGCCAGGGACACTGTCGAAGCAAGGAATGTTGCCCCTCCCCTCCATCCTTGTCTTAGACTCACACATCAGAGGGTTGAAAAAAGGGATGAGAAAGGGAAAAAAAATATTGTTTTCACTAGATCTGTGTTTTCACTTGCTTCATATTTTAGGAGCTATCAGACAAAAGGGCAAGAGAGGAAGCTACAAATCCTTTTAAAAAGGCAGAGGAAAGAAAGAGTAACAGCAACAAAAAAAAAAAAAAAAAAAGGAAGCCAAAAGGTAATTTTGAAATAAATCCTTAACTTCTAAGCGGTAGAGCCAGGCCTTGGATAATGTTAATGAACCATTAGCCTTGCCTAAATCACAACATCACTTTCTTTTGTTCTCGCACCCCACTGCTTTTTCGCAGCTGGAGACACTTAGATTTTCAGAAGTGACAGTGCTCCTCATGAGCATAGTTCATGCTGGTTATAATGGATACATCTGTGCTTACACTGTTTGTCTGTCATATCCACTGTTTGCTTTTAGCAGCACGATGAAGAGTGTGTGGCAGCCTGTGTACGTGTGTGTGTGTGAGCAGCAGTGAGAATTCAAACTACTTAAAACCCTGCTAAGATGCTCTGTTTCTCAATACTGTATTTATTGTAACTCACTTTGTAGTCAGATGAATGGAGTATTTTTTTTTTTTAAGGAATTTTACTCCCAATTGTTTTTACTACAACATAAATTTGCTGACTATTAGACAGTAAGAACTAGGGCAACCCTTTGTGAGACTTGATCTTCTATTGAAACATGTACAGTTTTGCCCTGGAATTAGGCCTTTCAACTGAATAACAAAAACTTACAGACAAAAGTTCCCCTTACAGTCGTAGCATTGATTTTCTCTGCACAAGCCTTCCTTTACCACTGCTCCTCAAATCAGTTCCCCATGGCAGTTTCAGTGCTGGTGAATGAAACAGGGCCAGGGCACGGGCTAGGGCACTTGCATGCAGTTGCTGTTGAATTGTTAGCATGGTCTCTGGCACAGTTTTGTCCCCAGCCAGCGAGCAGGCTCCTGCACAATGCCTGGCAAAGTCTGTGGAACTGTATGAGTGATCTGGCTGCAGAGATCCTGATGTGATCGGAATATGAGTAATGGCACATCCTTTGACTCCCAGCCAGAGACCAGGTCCTGGCCTGTGTTATTGACTTGTGTAGGGGATGCAATCACAATATCTGCCTTTTTCCCTTTTTGCTTTCCCCCGGCCCGTTCCCCGTGACAAAACAGATGACTAATGTTTTAGGCTGTGATTTAGGTTGTAGGAGTGACTCTGGATTATTTCTTATCAGTGTGAGACTGGGTTTTTACCCTACAGCTCTTCCACTGACTCTTTGCTTACACAGAGGTAGGTGAGGGAAAACCCTGGAGTACTTTACGTAAGTCAGACCGATTGTTGTCCTTGAAATTACAGAAAAAGTAATCACACAATCCCATTTAAGGAAAGGCCAAGAAAAGTTGTTTTTTTTTTCTCTCCTCAATAAGTTTTTTGCTTCATTATTTCTTAAATAATTTTGCTGTTCTCATACTTTGTCCAGAATTTTCATATCAGGGTGTGTATTTCTTGCATATCATTTTTCTTCAACTGAAGCCAAGATACAAGGTAATGAAAAGTTAGCCCTAAAGCATAGTTAGATTTTATTTGTCCTCTTGTGCATTTTCCTACCACCATTCATTCAATCTGCTATTATGTCCGCTTTTGTATATTGTGTCATAACAATCCCTTTAGATAATTTTCAGAATATTCATTAGCAAAAAAGATATTGTTAAGATAATGACTCTAAATATCAAATTAATTTTCATACTGGATATATATTCCAGTATAAACCAATATGCTGGTTTGAAATAATTGATATTTCAAACACAAACTCTTTTCTACATATTTATTTTTTATTTAATTAAGCCAAACACAAATAAAGTGAGGCAAAAAACCAAATTAATGTTAAAAAGATTCATAATTTACTTTTCATTAGTGATGATAATAGCTGGAAGAGCAATAGCAAATATAATTAAAGTTGCATAACTCTTCCATTCTATCCTCTTTTTAATTCTCTCATAGTTTTCTTGATTGATCAATACCCATTCCCAACACTTGTATTCATAGTTTCTGTCTGAAAGTGATTTTTTTGTGGAAATCTATGTAAAAAATGTGCCAACAATTCCTGAGACTATCAAAACTCAAATCAATGCCACTAAACTATTATTTTTCCAATTAAAAAAATAACTAAAAAAATCTGTCTTTTATGAACACCTCCCATTGAAACAGCTTGAAGAGGAGGAAGAAGAGCCAAATACTTTGTTGGTATAAATAGGGAAATGTCAATAGGAAAAATGGGAATCACAGTCATTTTCATGTGCAGGAAATTTGTCATATGACTTGCCATGAAAAGAGCCTCTTTTTAGAGGAAGTGTTTTGGTAAATATTGGCTGTGTTTTGACCAGAATGTGAATCTTTGGCAAGTAAGCTCTGTTTGCATGGAGTAGATTTCCTCTATTTAGCTATGAGATGTCACTCAGCGAACTGTGCATTTTGGAAATTTGTGGAGGTTAAACTAAAGTTTTGCTTTCACAAAACTCATAAAGTAAGCAAGGCTTTGACACCCAGAGTATCCAACATCACTAAAACACACATCTGAAAAGAACGGATGGCTGTGTCTCACTGTGTCACATTTTAGACTTCCTTTCAGAGTTAAATTACTGTATAGATTTTTCACATACTCTAAACTAAGAACAGAAATTTAGCTTAAATCTTAATGTTTTTCTTTTATACTAATAGATATAAATTACCATAATTTTGACTTGGTACCTAGCTTAATCCCAAACAGTACTTTTGAGACTAGATCAATATGAAATCTCAGCTTGTTTTTGGCTGATAATTCATCATGTAAGGTCATAATCCATTTTGCTCACCACCACTAGTAAGCTTTTCTACTTCTGTTACCTTTTTCTGCTTTACATTTTGGCATTTATTGACATCTGGGTTCCATTTGACTGAATACATAATTGTAAATACAGTGGAAATAATCAGGTCCTCTTTTTGAAAGGAATATAAGTGACCAAGCCCAGTGGTTTGATTTGCCCTAGGTATATCCTCACTTACTTTAGAAGAGCTGTTCCTGTCTTTGTGCTTCTGCCATTGAGCAACATTGTACTGGTTGTCTGCAGAAGGAAAGGAGAAGAGTTAATCCTGAAAGTAGATTGTAGGCTTCACTAATCACCTGTCAGCTAAGGACTAGCACAGTAAAGAAGATTTGGAAAAGAAGCTGAGCAGTGCCTCAAAGAAACCTGTTGCTGCTATGAATTCTCAACCTTATTGACAGTGAAATCCTTTACATCTGGTTTTAAACCTCCAAAAGCTAGTCACCTCATTTAAGCTAGTTACAGAGGTTCATTCTGTAGGCAATGGAGAAATAAATAGCAATCCTTTTGGATGGTGATGCATCTTAGCTTTTAGGGCATGGTGGTGATGGTGGTGATACAAGATAAACTGTCCTCTGAAGATGCTTTTGTCAATCCATGAGATTTGGAGCGATCTTCATGCATTGTTACAGGCACCTAACTCTTAAACTGCTAAAGGCAGGTTAGAAAAATCCAAGAGCAATTAATCTACATCAGCAGTAGTCAGATGTAACATATTGCTTGAATTAAGCAGTTTATTAAATGATCTTTTTTCAATGACAATAATAGCAGGACTTGGCTATGCCACTGAACAGAATGTTCCTGGGATGGGAGAGGTGAGGAGTGAGGAAGCTGTATGTGCTTCACACACCTAGGAGAAATTTCTGGGAATACTGAGTCTTAGAGAAATTTTCGTCTTGTTTCTGCCTCATTCCAGGTGGAAATTGCTGAACTCTGGGATGCCCTGTTAGTGTCATTTATTGTATACCTAAAAGTATCTTATTTGGCACAGTCTTATGTTGTGGTAACCATCACTTAAAACTACCTTTAATTTCCTCATAAGTATAAACCAGAGGTCACTTCATGGTATATTATAAATCAAGGAATATTATCTTTAAAAATCTGTTAGTTTTTATCTTTATTCTCACATTCTCTCCCTTAACCAGTGCTAGATCAGTTGAGAAATATATTTTTGTTTCTAAGCCTAGAATTAGTATTTTCAGCTGGTGTAAATATGTTTAATTCAGCACAAGATCTTTCCTTGCATAGATTTTTTTTCTAATATTCACTTTCTTTCGTACACCAATGTACACCATGCTATATATGAAAACAGAAACATTCTGAACCAGTAAGCACACACATAAAAGAAAGGTGTGAAAAAGGAACCATTTCATGGCTCTGAAACCAGTGATCTCAATGTGTCATATGAGGCCACCCCACAAGAAGTAAGAAATTAGAAATGTTGAGGGCTGTTGAAGACCAAATTTTCACAGCAGATTGGCACAAAGTTGTTTAGCACAGATGTTTCTGTAATTGTGATACACTGGGAAAATTCTCAGTGTTCCAACTTCAATGGCTCCCAGACTCACACTTCCACCTATGTGTTGTGGTGGTCTACTCTTAACACACTAGACTGTAATGTGAACCATGCGGTAACATGTGTCTGGCTCAAAAACCTGTTAAAACCTCTCCTTTCCCCCAGTGTTCTCATCACATCTTTAGGCTTGTTTCCTCATTTCTATTTTTATGTTTAAAGGATTTACAAAATAGAGCCAATAAAGACATCAGGAAGCTCATGGGACTAGAGGTGCGGGAGGGAGCTAATTCAGGTACTTCTAATTTGGTAGAGATCAAAAATTGTTAGCTGCTCCATGCAGTGCGTGCAAGGGCCTTGAAAAAACTGTTGTGGTGCTTGTTGCAGCTGACTGACCTATTTATGGGGGAAAAAAGGTTATTTGATGAATTACAATACTACTTTAAAAACAGCTTGTAATGCAAATACATTTCAACGCATTTATTTTTCTTGTGAGCTATTTACTCAGGCCAACATTATTATGATACCTACTAACCCTCACATAACACTTTGCAAAAGTAGATATTAATGCGTTTTCCAAAGGGTGCTCTTTGTATACTTGCTGTCAAAGATTTGCTACTGAACTCATGATTGTGCCTGTGTGTGTCTGTGAGAACAAACGAGTCTCAACCTCATAAGAGGGGAAATGTGAACAAATATTTTGCTAACATTTTTATGAACATGTAGTAGCCAGAAATGTGTCAAGACTTTTTATTTAAAAGAAAGAAAAGATGTATGAAAAAGATTGGTAGATAACGACACAATATACATGAATTCAGCAGATACTGTATTGGAAAAATGAGCAAAATACTAATTTCCCCTCAAAGTCCTGGTTAAAGCAAGACAATTCAGTTGTATATTACTTAGGTTTATATGTATAATCTCACCTACTGCTTGTTATTGTGTTTAGGTACCTCAAAATTGATAATATCCACAGCTATTCATTTTATTTTCCAAATGAATATTTTCATTTTATTAAATGCTCCATAATTTTTCATTTATTTTGAATTATAAAGTTTTGTTGAAATTATTCTTTGGAAGACGCACTTAAGTACTCAAGAAAATGATTTCCAAGGCAATTTAATTTCACAGGAAGCTAACTTTAAAGACCTCTCTTTCTGTCTCTCTAGTATGAAAGTAAATCTTGTTTCTGACCATCTTTATCCATTCTATTGATATTGGAGAAATGGCGAAGTTAGATAGGGACTTCGAGCTATTCAAGCATTTGGGTTTTTTTTGTGGTATCCTTAAAAAGACAAAACTACTCATTGCTAAAATCATAATTTTACCATGGAAAAGTTCTTATACTGGTAATAAATATTTCAGTACAAGTACCTTTATATAAGTTTAACTGTGTCCAACCTAGACATGGTTTTACTGTCTTAAAATGTCACAGTTTGAGCTTATATGTTGGTTAGAAACGGAGTATCATGCGTGGCACTGAGAGCATCACTGGGTCATCTAGACAAACCTTTGAGCAGACAGAGCTTAATGAATAGATTTTTAAAAGGTATGTGAACAAAATCTACTATCTCATCAGATTCCTACAAGCCATTTAGAATTTGGGACTGTCATTTCTGTGGATATGAAAACTGAGCTGAATTAAACATTGAAGTGAAAACCCCAAAGACTGAAGCAACCCCCTTTTCCTAGCTGTCAGTAATATTAAAATAACATTGAGGCAGAGATGGAAACCATACTGATTCTGTTCCTGAGAAGCACAGCTACCTCTCTGGATGCTTCACACAGCTCACAGAAAATGGTTGAGCCTTTGGCAGCCCTCCTGGTCCTCACTGACCTTGGGCTAATGCTTCGCTGTGGGGTCACCAAACAATAGATTGATCACCCTGAAAAGGCGAGTTTCTCAAGGGTTACACAAACAATCTCCAGTCGTTAAAACTAACTATAGAAAAAGTCTAATGCTCCTTTTTTTTAAAGTACTTGAGTCTGAGTTTGAGAATGGAAAAATGGACAAATCCACTGAATAAACTTCTCGTAATAGATGTTGTGGGTTTTTTTTTTACTTCTAGTTAACAGGCTTTGTAGATGACAACGAAAGTTGAGATGGTTGTGAATACCCTCTGTTTGCAGATATTGAAATTATGTTTTATTTCAAATTCAAATTAGAGCTTCTTCAAATTAACACTGCAGAATAAAGAAAAGTGAGTTACTTCTGCAAATGCTATACTAAAATTGTTTTAGTCTAAGGTTATTACATCTGAGTGATAGCTGAAGGAATGGCCTCACCTGTACCATGAAACAGAATGAAATGCTTCCTAGTCAGGAAGGTGAAGATTAAAGCTGATTGAAACAACACTGATTTATATGACATTTTTCTAAAAGAAATCCCTTTTTATTGAAGTTCAGTTTTTAGTTGTCCAGAGTGTCAGAGCTTTGACTAGCTTTGTAAGTGTTCAGACAGAAGTTGATGTCACATTTTTAGAGACAGAATTTCTATTAAAACACAAAGCTTCTAGAAATAATGGTCTGAATTGTTACAATTTAGAAAAAAAAATCATATTTTACTTTGAAATTTTCTACTTTGACAAAAAATAAACGGATTAAAACTTAAAACATCCTGGCAAGAATAAAACTGTACATCTTTAAAGAGAACTGAAAGTGCACCTAAAATCGTAATACTAAAGTAGAAATTACTCTTCTTTTTCTTTTTTGAAGCGTTATATGAAAAAATCCCCAAACAAACTAGTAAAGCTCTTATCCTTATTTTTTTTATTTTTTGTTTTATTTTAATAATTCCAAATCTATGGTAGGTGTAAAGAACCTTCAGAAGACTGTTCTTCTGTAGTGAACATACCCAGTATAATAAACCATACAGTTGAGTTTCCAGGATCTTAGTCTTTTTCATTCTATTAACTAGCCGGATGCAAAGCCTGCATAATGCTAGACACAATTATAGTGGACCATGTGGATTAAAAGGCTTCTGGAACAGTCACCTATTCATAAAATAATCACTATGACAGTATAAAATATTACCTCTTTGTAGCTGGTAATTCTATTCTGTTGAAAATTTTCATTAATGCAATTAAACAGGTTTTGTAGTGTCTATCTCAAGTGCTCCAGATACCTATAAAAGAAGATACAAATCATAACTTTAGAGAAGCTTGTGTTTATGCCAAGGATTGAAGAGATTCAGTGTCAACATTATGAAGGGAAAGTAAAAGGATGCCCCATTTTCTGTAGTGTTGCACTCCAAGATGCATCGTATTTTCTTATTCTCTGGTATTAGGAAAAGAAGATGCATTTAGACAAAGTTTGCTACAATTCCAGACAAACTTACTGTTTTGTTACTTTTTTGCTTATAGGCCATCTTTAACTGCAAGTTATGAAGATGAAACAATAAATTAGCTCTTCAGCATTCTGGACTTGATTCATTGCTGCTTTGTGTCACACAGACTAAAGCTGATGATACAAAATTTAAGTTTCTGGCTGACTTTTAATAAGTGTTATATCCATTTAAAAGGCAAAATAAACTCTCAAATTTCTGTGAAATAGTATTTCTTATAAGAAGCAATGGGCCTACTGCAACACTTGAGTGCTTAGGTTAGAATTCATGTGCTTCATCTTTGAAGTTTAGATTCTCTGTTGTATCTTGAAAAAGACTCTTGGGAGCTTGAATAAACAGTTTTGAAGAAAATACTTTGCTTTAATGATGTTTGTGTTTTCTTTGTAAACTGCAGTGGAACCTGTTAACCCATGGAAGACATTCGCGGCCCCAGCCTTTCCATCTATAGCTGAGAGAGAGTAGGTTACACTGAACTCAACACTCAGGTTGGGACTAATGCTTTCATATACAATTTGAAACTCATAAAAAGCATAAAAGGTCCTTCCTTCCTTCCCTCATCCTAAATTACAGCATATCTGGTGGTGGAAACTATTTGCTAAAGGAGTATTTAAAGAGAAACACAAAGGCTTCATCGAACTTTTTGTTGAAGAGCTGAGCTATCCTGTCCTCTCAGACCTTGAGGAAAACAATTAGAAACTTAATACATTAGGAATGAGGGGAAATAACATCAAAACTTTTTTCTGTGGAAAATTTAATATCAATTTGTGTGTAGTTGAAGAAAAAAAGGAGCAAGTAGAGCTGGTAGACAGCTGGGTTAACAGTAGGTAAGCACTTGCAGCCTGGCGACATTTGTGAAAATAACAATATTTTTCATTTTTAAGCTCCTCATTTAGGTAGCTAAGCTTTTCAAGCAAGTGAGATCCCTGCAGAGTGAGATTTTTCCATAAGGTAAACTAATATGTCTTCCTATCATATGCCTTTTTCCTTGTTCATGTATGTCACTTTCTTGCTACCCTACCTACATTTTTGGGTTTTTTTTCTGAGCTATTTTGTTATAATTATGACTGTCAGATGTTGTGGATTGAATGTGGATGGCACCAGTTATGGAGCCAAGCCAAGAAAAATGCAGTCCCATTTTGAATGCAAGTTTATAAGCCAATTGCGAAGGAAAAAGAAATAAAAAAAAAGGCTGGGTCCAAACCCCTTGGCTTTATGCTTTCTCCAGCTCCTGCAATTTAACTTATTTTCACTGTCTCCTTCAATCCTTATAAAAGTAGTGCTCACCTCACACCTGACCTGCAGCAGCTCTTCCTGCTGCCAACTTGTAGTAAAATTTATTGCCTTGTTTTATCAGATGACATGAAACAATGCCAACAATTTCTCCAGTGCTATCTATATGTGATCAAACAGCACTGAGCAAAGATATGTTGTTTTCTCTTGAATATTTTTAACCTGTAAAGTCTACTGGAAGCATACTTGTTTGACAGGAAGCAAATAACAGATCTTTAAGCCGGAAATTTGTCAAAAAGAATACTTGACAAGCCAACATTCAAAAAAGCTGGAAAAAGGAACCTTATTTTATACTGCAGAACTTTGCAGTATCATTTGATTTAGAGGTCAGACCCCTAAAGTTATTTATTGTTCAAAAGGTGTTTTTCATAATTTTGAAAAAGTATGGCTTCTTTCCAACTGTGCCTTCCTTCTGCACAAGCACCAGCAATCAGGATTAAAGAACTTTGAATAACAACAAACCAAGCTTTGTATTTGTGTCTAGTGCCAACTTGAACTGCGGTAGGAAAAGGAAAGTTGATTTTTCTTTTGTTACAGTGCACTTAAAAATAGTTTTAAAGATCATCTTACAGTATTTACAAGTGCCCCAAAGAATTTTCCAAGCTCTTTCACAGTGCTTTACACCTAAAATCTCTGATCACTCATTCCTTAAACCTGAGGGCATGTCAACATTTGCAGTGCAGTGAAGCAAATATGCCTATCCTCATGGAAATGGAAGTCAGTAAAGTCTCTCTGTGCATCAGCATCCTGCTGATACATTGACAGGAATCCAAAAATAGGACAGCCATGTTCATGCCTTGCTGTGACAAAGTCTCTTTGAAGTTGTTTGAGACCTTTTTCTTTCAGTGCAGCTCTGCATAAATGCAGTGATCTGCACTGCAAACCAACATCTCCACCAATATGCATGGAAGTCTTGCCTCTACAAAAGCGATCATCTATTTTACTTTTACAGTCTTCATTACTGTGGCTTCTGAAAAACTCCCACATTTTGCTGCATTTACAGCAACTCAACTTCCCCTTCAGTCAGATAATGCTGTTAGTCCATTTTACAAATGAGGAACTGAGGCACAGAAAGTACCTTTCTCTGTACCTACGGTCACAGAGAAAGTCCAAGGCAGGTGTAGTGATCTTATGTGACTTGAAACATCTAACTCAAACCATCGGAGTTACCCATTTCCTTTCACTGACATAGTGAACGGCAATGCTAAATAAGTAATATCCCAGGCTGCGTTAAATGCTTCAAATACCTTGCTCCATCTTCAGATTAGCACACCTTTTCTTTTGCTTCTGCTAGGTTATAAAGATGCATCAGCATAAAGATCAAATCCCATACTTGTTTGAAACTTGAGTAAGCCTTGAGTTGCCCTATTGCAGTGCTTAGCAGGAGATTGTGTAAACTCAGTGCATACTTGTCAATGGTTGAATGAATCTTCATGTGTTGTGTATGGTTTTGATATGCATTATCTAGGTTACTATTCACCATATAATCTAGGCTTTTGATGATGACAAATATTATAAAAGAAAAAAAAAGAAAGATAAAAGGGATTACAGGCTAGCTTCTGCACTCCATGTTAATGGGAGCTTGCATGTATAGAGAAAACTCTGGCACTGTTACATTCAATGGGAATTTTGCTGCTGGCTTCAGTGGGTCCATATTTTCACCCGCAGACTTTCTATGCATAATGTTTCATTTTCCAAAAGTCTGCATTGCTTATTTTTAATTTGATGGTAGAAAGTATACCCAGAAAATAATTGCAAATCACAGTGTTGTCATTTAGATGTATTATTCTTCATTTTCATAACTTGGTCTGTCATGTTTATTTTCAACTACGTTCTTTCTTCCTTTCTTAAATTTTTCTTTTCTATAGTGGTCTCAGCAACTTTGCAGTTTTATAAACTTACTTTCTTTCATTAAACTATTTGGAAACAACCATACTTTTATAATCAAAATTATACTTTCTTCTTCCCATGAATGTGTTGGCAGCTAAGTAAAAGCTAAACTATCAAGTGATATTTATTTAATTGTGATTTTCTGCAGTAATTTAAAGTAGCTATTAGGTTATTTAAACTTAGTGATATTGAACAGAATACGCACTGTACAGAATTACATCAAAGTTCAGTAGACCATAGTATTAGACTACTATATCAGTATTTTTGTTCTGTTTCAATATTTTGGTTATTTTTTCACAGTGAAGATGTAGATAATCTGCATGGAAAAAGCCCCATATCGTAACTATAGTCTACCTGGAAATGTCTGTCTTACTGAATAAGTGAATGGAATATGACTTTGGATGTTATGCCTTTAATTGTTATGAACATTATTCTTATCTCGTCAGTCCTTTTACATTCAAAAATATGCTGTGGGCAAAAAAGTCTTTATAAATTCAAAAAGTGGGCCTGGAATTCAATTCGTACCCAACTAATGCAGAAAGTGCTTGAAAATTCTCTTTTGCAAGGAGAATTATTGTCTATTATGTGCTGGCTGTGTAGGGTAGAGCACCCTCTGTAGTGTTAATCCTGGTCGTGTAAGTGGGACTGCTCTGAACTTTGGATCTGATCCCCATGCTACACCAACCAACAGAACTCAGCTGGCACATGGGAGTGGAAATAACTTGTTCCAGGTACAGAACACTAGCCCGTCAGTGCAGGAGGAGCAGGGACTGCATCACAACTGAGTCATGGTCTAGTGGGCTGCCTCTGGTGCAGTGCAATTGTCTGTTGCATCATGCCCTGTTTGTATGGTAAAGCCATGGTCGGTTTCTAAATTAGTTGGTGATATTCACTGTATTTTTCGAGGACATGCCACATGGCCCTCATGAAAAGGATAAACAGGGAACTTGCTATTCACAGATTAGTTAGCTGAACCTCTTTAGTATTAGCTGCAATGAAAAACTGCTGGCTGTGGATGCAGAAACCACTACTACTAGAACATGGAAATTGTTCTGGCTTAATGAAAATAGAAAGATGGTTTCACTTGCATTAGTAAAACTTTGTTGAAGAGCTCTTTTAAAAATGGGCAGAATGGGGAGAAGGACTGGGGAGGCAAGAGGAATTTTAATGTCTTTGTGTCCTGGCTTTTTATAGAAACTGTGTTGTTAATGGTTTAGTGAATGCTTGTTTGTCTCCATGTGAAGATGGATGTGTGAAGAGTCACCCAAGTTCCAGGGAGAAACTGAGCAAGACAGATTAGTCCCACCTCAGCCTGACACCTGGGGCACGTCCTTATCTAAGGGGGTAAATGGATCAGAATGTTACTGCCCGTTTATTTATTCTCCTTCTGTTTGGAGACTTTCCCTGATTAATTACTTTCTAGTAATTGCTGCTGTTAACTAATGTCAAACCTAATTAACCTGGAGTCCCTTCATCCAGTACCTCCACCATCCTTTTGTAAAGATGAGAAGGTCATCAGCAAGGAGGTGCTGAGGATGGCCACACTTTACCCATTCGTTTATTTGCTTTGGTTCCTGCTGCAATGCCTGGCGACAGCTTTCTAGAATTCCCATCAAGTCTAATTGGCCTGCTGAAGCAGCAGTGAACACAAGATTTAAGAAATGTTTTCTTTAAAAACTTCTGGTCCTACAGACACTTTGAGATCAAGTTTCACTCTGCTGAAATCACACACGATTCCCTGTGATTTTCATGAGAAATACTGTAAGAAAGTATTAAAAGAGAAACATGTCCCTGTGGTTTGGAGGGACTGATGGCCAGGGGGGTTGAAGAGTGGGTGGTGGTAACATAGCAAGGCATCTACAGAATCTTTAAAAGTTGCCAAAATTAACACATACAAGGTATTCAGTATCAAAGTTTTCAATATTTGGCTCCATAAACACAATACCGGTTGCAAAAACAAAGCTAAGGATTTCATGCTGATTACTTAAATAAAAACTGTTTAATTATGAACATTTGGGAAATGAAGTTATGAAGGACTGACCAATATTGCTATGGCTTCCTAGTGTTTATACCAGACTGTGAACACTGTGCCAGCATCTCACTGTGTAGCGCATTGTATATCCAGCTACAGTAAACAATTGTAAGGCTCAGCATGGCTCAGACAGATAGCTCAGTGCAGAAGGAGGTTTACCTCACCTCTGAGGTCTATTGTATTTAGCTTCAATAAGGTGTGGACTTTCCATTCCAACAAAAGCTACCAGCATTGTCTATGGAAGTGGCTGATCAAGCAGGTCAAGTTCCTATCTTCTTTTCTTGATTTTATCTGCTTTTAGGCATTTTTATGCAACAACACTAGAAGATTTATTTCAGAAATAGGAAAAAGTCATTTAGGAAATACTGGATAACACTTCAGAGTTGGCCATAAAGATGAGATTTGTCTGTCTGCTTTTTTATGATTACTACTGTAAATATGCATCTCTTGGGAATTTCTTCCTCTGTCTCTGACTTTCCCTCCTCTCCTTTCTACCCTTCTGATTGGCTGCAACCAATTTTTCTGACTCAATTGATTTATCTCACCATTTGAAGCTTTGGAAAAGTAACTGAAAGTTATAGAATGACTATGGGGATAGAGTAATGAGTTGTATGTTCTCAGAAAGACATTTTAAGGTCACATTTTACACTATAATGTGTGGTGGAGCACATACCCTGTCGGTCACCACCTATCAGCTGGTGAGCTCTTGGAATGACTACTACGATGATGTGATCCCTTTAGGCTCTTGTGCCCATCCACCCAGCTCCAGACCATATGTCTTACTCCCTGTATTCATGTGGCATTAATTCAACAGGCATATACCACTTGTTGAGGCTTTTCATTCACAAATGGAGATAGCAGAAAATCTTGCAGAACTTCTACACTGAGCACTCTGTCCTGTCCTGTTGTGTGGGAAGAAGAGTTGTTTGTGAAGTAAATCCTGCATTGCTCTAGTTTAGAGTCCAGTACTGCTAGGTAAACTAGCTTAAATTGCAATTTGCCTTAGAAATTTATATTACAGCAGTTCAGTTGTTTCACAAGAAATTTAATATTTGTATTGAGGAGAAGAGGAAGGTGAGGACAAAAGACATATAGAATTTTAGGTCTTTTAGACATCCTGTATAGGTTATTCCCAACCAAGAATCCAAGTGGTAACTTTAATCATCTGATTAAATCAGTGAATTGTAATTACTAAGTAGAAGGTTGGTATGTTTTAGCACGATGCTATGATTCTATGATACTCCTTGTGTTACCAGTACTCACATCTCACATCTTTGAACTCCTTCATTTTTTGGCATTGTAACTCTTCTGTTATGAAAATTCTAAAACATGTCACTCTTATTGCCTATGAGTCTACTAGTAAATTAAACAATGCCAGATAGTGTTTCCAGCACAGAAATTAACTCATCTATCATACTGGATTGTGTGGTGCCTGATGTATAACATCCCTGACATTTTGGCCTAGGTAATTTTGCATTTCCCTAAACAATTCCTGCACACTCTACATACCACGTACTACTTCCAGTAACTGGTTTAGGCACAGCCACCCCACTTTAAAACAGGATTCCTCAATAATACAGAAGGAGGTTTTTCCTTCGTACTGAGACTCATGGCTAGAAAGTGTCTTGAGCTGATCACTTTTTTCATTTCTCAGAGTACATTAGCAATCATTTAAAAATAAATAATGTTAACATTGATTTTTAAATAGCTAGCATTAGGATTGTGTTCTGCTTCCACTCTCCTGTGAAGGCGGAGTTGTCAGAAGCTGCAAAACTGAAGAAAAAACGATATTCCTAACATTTCTATGTGATACATATCACCACCACTACCAGCAATAGCAAACCTTCTTGGTATAATGACTGAAATGTCTAGATTTCCTATGAACAATAAAGGAGAGAAAATTGCTGCTACCATCTAAAGTAAGAAAGGAAGATTTGTTCCTTATTCTGTTATTCTGTTATTATTAATTTCACTCGATCATATGAAATATTGTTAGTTCAGTATTAACAAAAATGCAGGTGCAAATCTCTATGGTTTTCATATATATGATCCTAAGGCCTTAAAAATCTGTCTTGACGAAAGGCAGTCTTTCGTATAACACTGTTCTATTACTCACTTACCTACCCTGTGCACATGCTAACATGAACATTTGGATAATCACAGAATTCCTTCAACTTTGATGTCCACAGAGGAATGAAGTAAAAGTAAATAAATTTTAACTAAAAGATTCCTCTTCTCTCTTCTCCTCTCCTTGTAGTACAGAATGAACCATACCAGAAAGAGAAATATGGGAGAAGGTTTAGTCAGGTACCACCTGTCTAAGGATCTCAACTTCTGGAGCTCTGAAACTGCTTCTATAATGGCAAGTTAAAAAGTACCTGGAAACATTCCCAGTCACCGAAACTTAACCCTGTATTGTTAAATTGTTAGCACAGGCCTTGGCATGGATTTGACCCACTCCAGCTAACCCCTTCCCAAGCACTCCTAGGCAATATGCAGGAGTTAGTATGGGTGGGGGACCACTCCCAGGGGGCATTCTGTGTGGAGATACAATTTAAGCTAGGAGACCTTAATTATGCAGATGTAGCCAAATGTGCCACTTGGCTATCAGAGAGGTCTTGGCACTGTTGAATTTACTAGTACAGATGTTACCTGAAACTTTCAAGACTTGTCCACATGTAAAGTCAGTTCTGCTACAGATTAGATTCTGTTTTTCTGGAAAGATTTCTAGCTGGTCTATTGTAAGTGCATTTGACATTATTATTCTGAAAACATTTTAACCTGTATTTCTGCTGTATCAGATACCTCTAGCCTACCTGACTATAAAAGATATATAAACAAGGCAGGCTTATGAACAGATCTGGAATGACGAGACACCTCCAGGGCCACACACAAACACCCACATGCACACACCCACACTCATACCCCTTTTCATTTTGATTCTACCTATTTTTTTTTCTGTTGTTGTTTTTTCCCAACGTAACACAAGTGAGGTCCAAGCCTGAATCCTTTATAGTCACACTGAGTGTACCATTTAAGAGGCCTAAAACGTATTAAAGAAAAGCAATAGTTAAGAGCATTTTCCAGCTCTATTTTACCTCTTCAATAACAATGTACAAATGAAATGGCCTGTTACTGTAGTTGCCTCGTAAGGTTCCTCTTGCAAAAGCTGCAACGTATGTGAAAACATGACTCAACTACAGATGTCAGTGCTAAGTTTAAGTGCTCAGATTTTACACTAATACAGCTGAGAACTGAAATTCCATAATTATTCATCGTTTTGCTTTTATGAATAGGTCTTTTCCATGCTTAAAAGTGACAACAGCCAGATACAGGCATATATATATTTTTTTTGTTTGCTTCCCAGCTGCAGTTATACTGACAAACCCCTCATTTTTCTTTAACAGCTTAATCTAAGCAGAAAAAAATGAGTTAAGGTCTTAAAAAATATCTTTAAGAGGGCTTGCTATTACATTTCTACCAATTACTCTATACTAAGAAAACTTAATGTATAGACAAGACCTGATGTATATACATACTGAGTAAAGAGAAAATCTCCTTGTTAAAGATCAGCAGCTTACTAGACTCAATCACAAAATATGTGTGAGGGGATTTGCCAGAATAGTTTAACATTAAAAATTCTGAACAATGTGTTTTATTTTAATGAAAGCAGAGTACAGGCAAAGCCTTCTTAAGAATCTTTGTATTTCCTAGGTGCCTTAGGCAGTTGCCTTTTTGAAAACAAGTTATATTTGGGTTATCAATTGTAGACAAAAATGCCTACTTTTTCTCTTTTTTTTTTTTTTCTTTCTAGAAGGTGTATATTTTTTCTACTTCACATGACAGATCCATCTCCATATCTTCTGACAGTTTAGGTATTCAGAAGAGTTTTCATCACCAAAGAGGAAGACATGTTAATACTAGTATGTTTGGCACAGGATTTCTATTTTCGGGTAGAAAAGCTCAACTGATTGCATTGATGTAGCTACTGTAGTTAGAAATACTACCATATAATATTGGAATTACTGTATAATACATGTTTTTGTCACTCCTAAGATGTAATTGACTTGCTTAGCGTAAGCGTAACTTAAGAATTTGCTCCTAACCTGTGAGAGAAGCCTTCCCAGAGAGATGTAAATACACTCCAGATGAAGTCAATTTTATGAAAGAAAGTAAAAAGGAGATAGGAAAGGGAGAATTAAAGCAACAGATAGATTTATAACTAAGAGTAATCTATAAAAATCTTGGGAACTCAGAGTTAGCAGAATTGTGACTTGCATCTTGGGTGTTTCTTTGTTTTGTGACAGATGTGAAGTTGAGCAAAAATGTGGGCATACACTGAGTGTTTAAATCTTGCATATTGTTGTTTCTTTTTTTCTTTTATTAGATTTTTATCCAGTAGGCTCCTATCTCAAATGTAACATGAGGATAATGATGCATAGAGTTTGTTTTTCAGCCCTAAACCCCCTAAGAAATAAGATTGGCCAGTGGCAACAGTTGGTCTACCTGCTTAGTCCAGAAAATAGACCATGATGCAGAGATCCATGAACTATGAGTTTACTGTGAGCATAGTTTCTTACATAATCAACAGAGATGTATCATCACATTGTTGTTCCTCACCTAACTATTCTTCCTGAGATCTTAGGCCTCTGAGTTGGGCATTGAACCTCTAGGGATCAAATCAGGACCACAAAATGACAAATGGATCCAAACGACTCGATGTTATCTTCAGGTAGCCTCCTAATGCTACAGTGGAGTTAGAGACCTACCTTCAGGAGTTTTGCTCTGATTCCAGATAATTTCTCTGGGTCATGAAAGGTGTTTGTTAAGAGAATACTTTCTTCATGATCACTGTTAAAACGACCTGACTTGGTACTGGTGGACTTTCAATGTCCAAGAAAGTGTTTACTGCACTAAAACATCTCACTGTGCCTCTCAGAATTCAGTGCTACTTTTCAACTAGCAGAAATACCAGTCTGTTGTCTGTGAGATTCCAGAGTGTTAAATCATAGATCAAATATCAAACCTAACAGAAAATCTTGCTATGAACATATAAAAAAGCCCCCAAAACTTTAAATTTTCATGTTGTTGAAAGAGCTAAACAGAATTCCTTTATGCGTGATTTATTCCTGATCTAAAAGATTAATCAAGGCTAAAAAAAAATTAATTAGGCAACATTTCTAAGGGGAATGCATGTGAAAAGAGGGTATTTCATTTTAATAGAGCTCCCTGAACTTTGTCAAGCTGATTAATAATATTAATATTTCCAGAAAGTCTGAAAAACAACAGCAGTAAAATTTAAAGTAGAAGAAACTACTTTTCAGTATAACTAGTTTGTGATTAGAAACTCTTTTATTACAGGGAGAATCTGCATTTTGTGCAAGATGACATAGATTGGGGGAAAAGACATCAAGGAAAAAATCTTAACTAAAATCAGACGAATTCAATCAAAAATAAATAAATGGGCAACCACATTGCAGCTTAAGTTAACTCCTTCTTAAGCAAAACAATCTGTTGAGAATTTTATAAAGAATATAAAAGTTATCCTGCATGTCTGGAGCTGATAACATGCTCTTTCTTACAGTACTAGTTCACCAATCATTTTACTCCTAATCTTGTTTGTTTGTAGAGAATTGTGCCTCAAAAATCCTATAGCCAAATCAAGCTATAAATAAGGTGGACATGACTTAACAGTGAGCGCAGTTAATAATTTAAAAAAAAAGGCAAACAACTATCATCAATTCTCCATCACTGGGACTCTTTCCATCAGTAGTAGGTGCCTACAATACAGGCTAACAACAGAAGCCTATGTTATCAAAAAGATAATGTAGGGTGAAAACTCCCTGTAACCTTAAAAATTCTGAATCTTTCTATTGGTATTTGTCAAGATGTGCTTCAACAGTCAAGAGCAATTCAGAAGTGGAATAGAGAGACAGAAATTGTCAACTTTATTTCACATTTACATTTACATGAATGAATTCATATCTTACAGGGCTGCAGAACAGTATATATCAAGTGGATACTGAAATGATGCAGTTGAGCTTAGTTTGTTGATCTCTGTCATCCAATATCATTAAATGATCTACAGTTGTCAGGGTTAAAGTAAAACCAAGAAAGCCAGTAACAGTTTACAATATTTTTTAAAACACCAAACAAACAATTCTTAAAAAATCTGTCATCACACAACAACATATGTTATTAGCCCTTTGGCACTGTGTGACATGAGCAGTATTTCCTCCTTCTCTGGACTGCATTTTACACTTGCTTTTAAGTTGTCTTACCAATTGCTTAAAACAGAATTTGGATACTTCTGCTCTCAGAAAAGGGAACCTCAGTTAGATTCTCTTTCCTTTCTTTCCATTTAATCTATTCTTTTGCCTTCCTCCATACTTGTCTTTTACATATCTTTGAACAGTTTAGAACATGTTTATGATACTTCTACTGTTACGTCAGTGAGGAATTTCAACAGCTGCTTCAATATCTCTAAGGTGGTGGTCTTAGGACATGCAAGCAAGGTTTTACTTTAACAGAATCCCTTACATCATCGTCATGGTTTAACCCCAGCTGGCAACAAAGCACCACAAAGCCACTCACACACCAGCACAATCAGGTAAGAGAGAAACAAAATGGATGAAATTCTGGCCTCATTCTTGTCAGCAGTAATTTTGCCATTTCTTTCAAAAGATTTATTCATGATTTGATCTATAGTCCACCCAGTTTTGGAGTGAGATCCGACCTACATTTGTGTTAATCTCTGAATTTGAGAGGCAATCCATTTTTAGGCAATTGTAAGCAAATGTTTAATGCTTTTCCTGTATGTTCCAGCTGGAAGCAAATACAACAAATCAGTTCTTCTTAACGCATGCAGAATTGTTTTGTATTTCTCCTTGGTAGATTTTTCTCAAGGTTGACAATTTCCTTCACTATCAATTTATTAGTAAAATCTAGGCATCTTTATGCAGCGGTCCCAGCCAACTGCAAGTGGAGCCTGAGATACCTAAATAAAACATCACTCTTTTTACTGGCATCTCAACCAGCATCTCCTCTTGCTCAACCTTCTCCTGCCAGTTACAAAAGACCAAAAAATCCAAATACGAAAAATTCCCACCCCTATTCTTAGTATGAACTGGTATTTCCAGATTACTCAGAAGTCAAACTTGGTTATCAAAGAACAGACTTAGACATTATGTTCTCTGAGCTATACAACAACCTGAACAAACGCAGCTCCCATGCAGTTTCTTTCTTGGCTCCAATTTGTGTGTCTGCAGTAAAGAAAAGTTTCACAGTTAAATACACTTGCTATCTGCACTATACTGTAAATAAGAGATCCCATTGAGATCCCATTGTTAAAAATGTCTCCTGCAAAGATCCCTTTAAATACGTTTGATGTCATATTTTTAAACCCCTGACTTCTTTTCGATATGTCCAGAACCCTTCTCTGATGGCATTTCCAAATGTCCCCTCTGGTTATCTTTTTTTTATAGATCTAACAAAGAAATAATGTTGGACATTAAATGGGCTCGAGAGATGTTTTAAGATTTAGCATCCTTTTCCCTAAAAGACAATGTATGGAGATTCCAACTACTTCATCCATCTTTCTGTTCCCCCCGGGTGGCTGGGAAGGACCATCCCATCTTGGCTCTGACCCTCCACTCCTGCTACTGTTGTTGATATTGCTGCTGAGCCTCTGTTGTCATGATTGATGTTTTGCTGACAGGCACATAAATCATGTCTTTTCATAATGGTTAATGTTGGTATTTGCATGTATTAGGCATGGTTTTGCTCTAAAACACTTAGAACCATGTGTGCTGCATTCATTCTGCTACCTCAGGGTTTTAGAGGGAGGGGGAGTTTGCTGTTTATAGATATTTTTGTTTGGACAGTGGGAAGACCAGAGACCATTGTTAAAAACTTATCCAGATGAAAAGGGATGAACTTTGCAGCTGCAGCACAATTCACTCAGACTACAAGACCCTACAGGATATATTGCCTGGCCAATAGCATATCAGCAGCTGCAAAGAAAGATGTATCTGCAGTATCAGTGGATTTTGAACTGCGTGCTGGGTTCTGAGTAAAAAAAGAAAAATGTTCCTTAATACCAAAGGCTTTTAGTGTTTTACCCAGCCTTTTGTGGACATCTCACCTTCTACAGATGATTTTTGAAGAAGGCGCAATTCAGATTTCATACATTTTAACAGTATTATCTCTTTTCCCCCTATTGGACTGAAATAACCAATAAACTGTTTTTATTATTTCATAATATAATTATCAATCATGGATCCTATGCTTCTGTCCTCTCCAAAAGTTCCCTGAAGGGAATAATTTGTCCCAGAATTTGGCAGCCTGGACAGCCTGCAGTTTATATGAATCCTCGTGATGGGAATGAAATTTTGGCAACTGATGGAATTACAGAAGTATGTGAAAGTCAGAACTGAAGAAAATCCAGGCTCAGACCTTCAAATCTACAGAGAGACTGTCCCTTTGGGGATCTCCAGTGCTTTGATAGTCCAGGTCATGGAGGCAGGCAGTGACCCTCCCCACACAGTTGTAGAAAAGAAAGTTAATGACATTAATAATTTTCTCCTCTATAGGCAAGACTGTTTTCTTTGAAAAACTAGAACTGGAGAGCAGATTTCCTACCTGGCATTATCCATTTGTGATGATAATAATTACTTTTACTTTTTACTATAAATTGTTAACACACTCTCTGGCATAATTTTGGCCCAGGCCAACTTGTACTGTTCCAAAAGATAAGCTGTACAGCTTGCAGCTTACCACAGGTCAGATATCATATTTACATGATCACTTTGTATAATGCAGCATTTAACTTCCCTTTAGACAACATTAAGGAATCTGTATATATTTTATGCTTCCAGCAACCACCTTAGTAATAAAAGAACCAAGTATTGTAATGCAGTAAGACATTGCAGAATGGACCCAGCATGGTTTGTGAGCATCTTCCAAACAATCTTTACAGCAGAAGGCATGACACAAGTCCAGAAGAGGCACATGCTTTTAAAAAGTGGAAAATAGTTTTGTGGACATTTACATTCTATAGAGAGAATTTTTTTCAGAGGATTGCATTTTTCTAAGCCATTTTGTAAACATACTCATCACGTTATAGCATTTTTCCATTAAGTAATGGGCTACATTACAGAGAAAAGTGGTCATCAAAAGTCCTTATGGTGAAATAGGTCCATATCCTCTATCCCTGGGAAATGAACCCAAGCCCTTTGGCGTAACAGATAGCAGTGATTCTTGTAAATGTCAGCACTGATTAATTAAGGGCCTTGCCTGAAAATACCTATTGAAGCAAACCTGTCATTTATTTCAGAGGGGATTTTGCATGATCTAAGAGAAATGCTTAGGTATTATGTAGTTAAAACTAGCATTGAATTTAGAAAATACTAGCCTTTGAAATAATGAAGGGCCATCCTCTGAAGAAATCTTTCTCAAGCCAAAATGGCACATGAACCACATACTCCAGAGGCCAAGTCGATGTATTTGTGATCAGGCTCATTTAGACTTCTTTCCCAGAAGTTCTTCAGGTGTGACACACCTACTTGAAGACTGAGGTTTAAAACCTTTTGTTTACAAGAGCAACATATTCAGCTGCAAAAAGGGAAGTGTTATCTTCTTACTTTCTCCTGCCCATTTTCAGGACTCTTACAGACTATCAAGAGTGCTTTGCTAGGGAGCATGACAGTTTTCATATTATGTGACTACTAAGGAACAGGAGAGAATCTCGAGCAGCTGAGATGAAAAAGTGAGGAAAATTACAGTGTGAATTCTTAGGCAACAAAGAGATTACTGGAGGAAACCTGAAGGTTGTTTAAAAAAAAACCGGATTGAGAAAGAGAGTAAGAAAATTAAGACATATTACAAAATACGTGTAATCTTATTTGTCTTAAAAATTATGCAGTTGTTTTGGTTGCAATAGTAAAAGGTGAGCTAAGGAGATGCTTGTCTTTTTTTTTACTCTACAACTCCTGACTGTCTCTTGTCTTACAAGTCTTATAAAAATCCCAAGGGGTAAAGTTTCTTTGTGTACTCCTCTGATCAACTCTGACATGGTAAAGTTTAGACACTGGTACTCCATCAGGATGAGACTTCCTGATAGGTTTTTTTTTTTTAATCTGGGGATATTTAAAAAAATTATTTTATTTGTTAATATTTTAAATTGATTTCTCTCTCCCTGAAAGCATTTGTATACTTGTCCTTAGACAAAAAATTCCTGCAGAGGTGTGGAATATTTTAAGATACCTCAGAAACATTCTTCCCTGTATTCACCAATAGCATAAGGATTCAGCAGATGGCAGGATGTGGCCACTTCAAGACAGCCAAGAATCTGGGCCTCCACCCTCTTTTCTGAGCATGTGTAACCAAGCTGTCTGTCTGTCAGACAGTGGGAGAGAGACCAGTGTGGGAACTGCATGTACTATTGGAAAGCTTTTTAATGAGTATCACTGTCATAATTAAGAAATTATCTTTAAGCATTTAAACAGAGGCCCCACTTATGTGCTGTATGAAATTCTTACTTTGAATCTCTGGAAATCATAGAATATTTCTTTGGATTGGCTAGCAACCCACAATTTAGCATATGCATTATGTAAGTATGAAAGGATTTTTTTTATGATCCATTAAGATTAAGAAGTACATGTACCCATTGCCAACAAGCACACCATCTAATCAATCTTGCATTCCATTATTCTGTTTCATACTATTTTTGATGGGAAAATTCCACTGGGTGGGCCATCATCCCTTTTATAAATTAAGGAATAAAATAAACAAATAAATAATCCATTCACAACCCAGATTGTTTCTAAGGCTCAGAAGTTTCTCATATATTAAATGACTGCATCCCAGAGTAACATCTATTTTGTGTTTGAGTTCAAGTGATTTCAATGAAAATTAATGGCAGTTGTGCACATTTGGGAAAGGAAGGATAGATCCCGAAACACAGCACTATTGCCTGTTTGTGATGGATTTGGAAGGCTTGCAACCCAGCTCTCTATCAGGGGAGAAATTGGTGATAAAGAATAACTTAGAATCGTTTATTTATACTGTGTATAACAGTCACTGAATATAGATGGTCATAGACTACATGCAGGCAAAACCTTATTTAGAAGTCTTAACCCAAAAGCCCCTTTCCAGTTCTCAGGAAATAATTCTCACCAAGAATGGAATCTAATCAAAGAGCATAAGATAGGCTGAACTCTCTGATTGTTTACAAAAGCTCCCCTATAAACCTGAATCACCAAAAACTAACAGTACAGCATTCCTTGAAAGTGCATGTATTCCTTATAGACTAAGAAAAGGAATGTGTAAGATTATATTTAACATGACCACCTGCTGACTCCTATCATAACAAAAAAAAGCTAGTATTTTAAAAGGTGCTTAAGAGTCTCTGACTTTAGCGGAAGTAAGTTTTATGCTCCATAAGGGATTAAAAACCCAAGTCCACACACAAATAAGATTAAAAACCCAAGTCCACACACAAATAAGATTCAAAAAGTGGCCAGCATGCAGCCCCCAGTGCTGTTGGGATGTATATTCTCTAGGAACTGAGGCGGGGTTCATCTGAACAAATCCAGTCATCTGCACTGCAGGCATTTGTATCTAAGCTCACTGCCAACACTCTTTTCTTTCCATGGAGACAAACAGTCACTTTCAAGGTGACAGTCATGTCACCCTGAAGGAGCTATCTGAACTAGGTCTGACAAGACTTTACTGACAATAACAGGATCTGGTGAAGGATACTGCTTGAGGCACTGATGTCTACATTGCAGAAGTTTATATTTGGGTGAGATGAATTCCACTGCTTTTGTTTTGGTGGTTTTCGTGTAGATAACTAGCCCAGTTCTGACAGTAATGAGTGGCTCATCACCTAGTTTGTGCTTGGACTCAAATAAGCTCTAAAAGCAAGGTGTATCTCTTCTTAAATCCTTTAGGATGTACAATACTGAAGGCCTCTCAAAGAGCACCGATATGCTCCAAGAAGTGAAGGGTCTTGACAGAACGTTCCTATGACTTTTTTCTTTCAAAACCCCAGGCAAGGTCTCCCACTGCGTATGCCACCATGACCTTGTTCCCTGTCAGAGGGAGGGTTTGATTCCCCTTAACCCTGTAGGTTTCTTGAATGGCATCTCCCACCTTCTCCAGGAGGATCCTAACCCTGTTCACAGAGGAAAAGGGGAGAACTGGCTCTGTTCTTCTTGCTGGAGATCTTCTGTCAGGCCAAAAGAATAAAATATTTATCGAGCCAGAAAGAGAGAGCAGGTGGGACTCTGGTATTTGATTGTTAGTGATTAAGGACATATGGGCATAGGATAATGGGGAATTAAGTGATCTGGATTGCAGGCAGTTCTCTGAGAACTGCTTGACATGAGGTAAATCTCACATAAAATGTATGAAATGCAAAAACAAGAAACGATACCTCTCACAGGAGGAAAAGTATTTTGCTGGTGTAAATGAAATCAGAGGTAATATTGTAGTTTCGCAGCCCATATAATTTCTAATATAACCTGCATCTGACTTGCTTTTTTGTGCAGCATAATGCTACAGAAAACAGTTGACTCTGAAAGTGTAAAACTGGAGTGAATCAATAACAAATAAACCCAAAGCAGTTTAGACATTTAACCAATACTACACTTATACAGCAAAGATGAGGTTGCTGTGAACACAGCCTACATAGTTTTGAATTCTTCCTATGTGTCCTTTGAATTTCAAGAGCAGAAAGTAGGAGTCAAGTTTATTAAAGTTGATAAGGGAGGTGGAAGATATTGCAGAAGTGTGCTTGAGCTTACTGACCTCTCCCAGACTTCTTTCAGTTAACTTTCCTGTGTGTCTCCAAATCCCAGAGGCTTTGGAGCTCAATTCTTAGACTGAAGTATTTAAGCAAATATTTTAATAGCTTTTCAATGCTTGTTCAAATACATGCATTGCTCAGTGACAGTTCAAGGGTTAATAAAAACACACAAACATAATTTACTATAAGTTTATCCTTAATGTGTAGAATGAAGACATTTTCAGTAACACTTTAGACATTCTGCAGTTCATGCAATGTGAAAGGAGTAGTTTAAGTGGTATACAAATTATGAAAACATTGGATTCCTCTGCTGGTTTGCACTGGAGATCTTAGTTCACTTTCTGTCAGGAAGAACAACATTTGCAGAAGTGTCCCTTCATGTTAGGACTTATATTACTCCACACCTGGAGACTGCACAGCTCTGATTTTCATGGCAAAGGAGACTTTCATGTTCTTCCTGAACATTTAGTTCTTTCTCCATAAAAGAAGAGTCCTGTCTGTCTAAAAATGGAGCATCCAGAAACGTTAGCATTCAAAATTTATGGTAAATCCTTATTCCTATTATGTTAGTTAGCAATCACTTCGGTAAAACCCTCATGACTGCTACATCAGTTTCAGGAAGCACTGAAATGCTGCACAGCAGTTTCTGAAAGGAATTTTGAAAGTATGCTGTATGGGAATGCAATTGCTTATGAAATATGTTATAACCCAAGTTTGAATTTTTTCTGGACAGAAGGATAAGCATCTCAAAATTCACTATGGGGACTTTAATCACTGTCTCCCGTCTACCTTCATGATACTAGTCACTTCATTAAGATCCTACTGCACACAGTTAGTAAATTAAATGGAAGTGATCTAAAAATGTAGGAGAAGTAAGTGTACCTCAAAAGCTTGAAGGTTCATGTGAGTTATTTAAATGTCTTTGCTCCCTACTAGGGGGGTCAGCATCTCATGAGAGCATTCTTACGAAATGTCAGTTTGGATAGAAGGAAATGTATGAGCACCTACTTTTGTAATATCTCAGAAATTTTAGTTTCAACTTGTTTTCTTCTAATTCTGGAACTCCAGGAAAGATTATGGTTTGAATTTAGGGCTCTAGATAAAAGTTCAGAAGTGTCCTTATTTCATCCAATTTGGCTTGCTCAGCCAAACAGCCGTTAAATGGGGGTTTATTCATTTTGCATAGGCTGGTGGCAGTGGTAGCAACTAAATATTCCATTCTCTGATGAAGATATTCCCAAACTAAAAGGCAGATGTGATTTTGATTTATCTTAAATTTATACGGCTCTGATTATGTAGTCTCAGTAGGTTAAACCCAGAACACGAGATTAAAATAAGCTTCAAGCTTGGAATACATATGTGCAGAAGTTCAGGCTCATTTTTACTCACTGTTGTTGATTTCATTTTTAAGCTATAACTTTAAAAATCCAGTGTTTTTTTATTTCAAGTGAATAAAAGCTACCATGTTATAAAGGCTTAAGCACATGTCATACCTTATTCAGACGTATCCCCTAAGTTTTTTATATTTACTCTGTAAAGTTTATCCCATACAGATTGTTTATATTCACCTCTGTTAATGACAGAAAGTTTACCAAGAAACCAACAACCTCTACTCTCAGATAGTTTAACCCAGCTATTTTTAAATGAAATTGCAATTTATAATTTCTCTACTTTTATAGTGGAACAAGATGGTTAAATTTAGGCAAGAAAAATCATGTAATATTTCTTTTTAATTTCCTTGGTGGTAGAGATGAAAATTTTAGATCTGAACCAACAGTCTGGCTAAACAGAGTTCTTTTCCTTCACTTTGGTTGTCTAGATCAATTATTTGATGAGTTCATTAGCAAAGAACAAGACTGATTGTAATTTCCACTGTGCTAATTTTACATGAGTGTAATTCTAGTGGCTTTGGTTACTTCTGATTTACACCAGTGTAAGATTACTGGGGAGCTGAGGATCCCAGTCCTTGGTGTAAGCAGATGTAGTTTTAATGAGATGATCATCGTCATGTACCTGTAAACAAAAAGAGAAATAAAATCTTCTTCTGATCACTTCTAATCTCAGAGTTACTGTTTACACTGTCAATTTAAATAAGTTTATGTATAATTCCATAAGTAATAAACACACATTCCAGGTCCTTTGCCAGGAGAAGTACACTTAACGAAAGGAAGGAATGTCCACCTGTAAAATTATTTGTCCTTATAAACAACAACAGGCATATGTTCTATATCATATTTGGGCCCAGCCTCTGTGGCCCATGACCAATGTAAACACGTTTTTCTGATGTAATTGTTGGTTCTAGTTGAATTAGTGCAATGCAATCATAGCTGTGAGAAACATTTTATTTGGACCAGCTCTCAACCAGAGCTCAGAGAGGTTGCTTACCTGGCAAACCAGCAACAGTAGCTTGTTTTCACAAAGTTCTCCAAGTTTTGTACTCAGAGGAGCATATAAAAACATTTTAAAGCATTGGTTGTGGTCCTTCTCCAACTGACACTTGAAGTAACTACAACAAAGTCAAATGCAGCCCTCCCAGTATATATGAGATGGTCTTTATGTTCCACTCCCTTGCCATTTTCCACTCTGACATACTTAGCACACAGAGGAACACACGCATATACTGTTTGGGGACACATGCCACAATTTTTTCTCCTTCCTTCACTTTCCTAGTGCAAGTGCTAGCCACCATATGAATGTGGGTAATAGGAACAATAACTGGAGCCCACTACATGAATGCTTCACAAAAAATGCTTTGAAATTATAACACTACTTTCACTCTTAACCATCAAAATTCACATGCCTAAAAAGGGAGGGAAAGTAAGAAAGGAATGTAAAACTTTTCACCCAGCATAACAAAAGCAAGTGCTTTACATATGATAAATTTTTAAGAAAAAAGTGTAACTATTACAACAGCAAGATTTTTTTTTTCTTCAAAGTTTTAAGAACTCAGTGTAACCTTCTAGGTTTACTAAAATCAACAAAGGTCTCTGTTTTGACTTTGGGAGGCTCAGGGCTTCGCTAAGTTTTAAGAAGGATAAAACTCCACATCTCTGTAGATAAGTATATAACTAATAGATAAGATAGGTAAGCAACTAAGGTTGGGAGACATAGGAGTAAACACACAAAAATGGTGGCTGGCTGAAATTGCTTCCAAAATTATGGTGCTGTTTGTACATATTTTCAGGTATGAAAGGGATTGAACATTCTATTAATTTCAAATTTTGGTGAGCTTTAAATATGGAAGTTCCAACTTTTTTCCTTAAATTATATCTTCTTTTTTTTTTTTTTTTCCCCAGAAAAAGTAAAAAGTTTTATCATTCTTAAGGGGCATCAAAAGTCAAATAAAAGTTTTCCAAGTGAGTTTTTTTACCTGATTCCTGAAAAAATTGCACTTTGTGTTCTGAGTTATTCCTATTCAACCCTTCCACATTATATATAGAAAGATCTGTTGCCTGCTTACTCACAGATCTAAAGTTAATATGGGAAAACTTAGACTATTTCTTGCCAGCAATGGAAGGAAAGAACGAGAGAAAGAGAAACAGAAAGTGGGAAAGGACGTGACAGAGAATAAGTGAACATTTGTAACTAGGTCCTGGGAATATGCTTTTGCTATATTTTAACATTGAACAAGCAAAGTCCAACAACAAGAGCGTTTAGTCACAGGAGTTTTCAATACTAGAAACAGTGGTATTGTTCAAAGACTGAACTTAGCATTTTGTCACAGAATATCTAGTTGAACACTCCCACTGATACTGTGTGCGCACATGGAGAGGAATTGATGTATCATATCTCCATCCACTATTCCCAAGCGATTTGCTGAATGTAATCCAATTACCTAAGAGATCAATGGTATTTTTTCCTCTTTTTTTTTTTTTTTTTTTTTTTTTGCACATATGCAGATAACTAATGCTGAAAGCTATCTTTCTTCTGTTTCCTATAGTGTTGCACAGGTGGTTCATTCATTGAAAACACCTTCTGCTGTTCCAGTTAGATTATTGTACAAATAAACAATGGAAACCTCTGCCCTGGCAACTGAAAAGAAAGATCCTAGCCATTGAATATGCAAGGTTTCTCCAGCTTTACTCAATCTCTTCAATCAAATCCTTCTGTGAATCAAAAAGAATTAGCCATAAGCCATTTTAAACAAAAGATGTACATCTGGAAAGAGATTATTTAAGCACAAATGTATAACAGAAATCTGGGAATCACAAAATCATAATCTCTCTGCATTCTTAAATGTCTTAAGCCAAAATACTTTGCTTGTATGTTTTCTTTTTAGGCCTCTTCCATCTATATTCTTCTGTGAAATGAACTCATTTAACATCTGAAAGGAAATCTGGTTCTAGATGTTTAGCTGAACTGAGCAGCCTGTTAGTTCTCATCCTATGAGCCATGCTGATGCTGTCTAGTAGAGATGTGGCATTAGCTAGTATCAAATCAGTCTTTGCAATTTTTCTTTTAAAAACATCCTTAATTTCTTGTTAGTTTTTCACTCAGCTGATAAAGGCTACTTATGCACAGAACATAACGTTTTCAGTATTATTTTTAACCTACTTTCCTTAGGGGATTAGTGACAGAACACAGTATCTAACTCCTGCCTGATTCAGGTATATAAAAGTAGTAGACAACTCTCCTCTTAGCTGAAAATCTCTTATAGACACATCGCGAATTTTACTGCTCGTGCAATGCCAGAGATTGCTGCTGGGACACGATGCTTAATTCTTCCGACAGAGTGACGAAATCTAGTCTGGTTTAAATTCTTCCTGACATCTCCTGAGAAACTGAAGTTAGTGTTCTCAGAACTAGAAATAACTAGAGTCAATGGAGGAAGGAAGGGGAATGAATTTTATAAGCAATTGCATTGAATAGTAAGGAAAAATACAAACACGTGAGGAAAAGTAAAAATCTTAAGTTTCTTGCTGAGTAAGGTGAGTGAGACAAGAAATAACAAGTTTGCACAAGGCTCTCCGTTGTAAGTCCTGGGGCCTCCTACCTTTCTCCAGGGACTACCCAAGCAACCTAGGCAACTGCTTTAGGGTTGCCTAAGCCTAGGGCTGGCTGCGTGTGTGCATAGGTGGTTGTCCCCTCTAATAACCTTTGATTTTCCTACTGATTCCAATCACATTTTATATGTCATTCAGACATGAAGTTCCATCATGCACTGTGAAAACAGACATCTAGGTAAAGGTGAGAGGTTTTATTAATGCTGTTGAAGGGAAAGATGTGGTGCAAGCACAACTATACACCAGGGAGAAGCTTAATTCAACCTGTGACCAGCAGGTCAAAGGAGGTGATCCTGCCCCTCTACTCTGCTTTCGTGAGACCTCACTTGGAGTATTGTGTCCAGTTCTGGTGTCCTCAACATAAAAAGGACATGGAGCTGTTGGAGCAAGTCCAGAAGAGGGCCATGAGGATGCTAATAGGGCAGGAGCACCTCCTGTATGAAGATAGGCTGAGAAATCTGGGGCCGTTCAGCCTGGAGAAGAGAAGGCTGCGTGGAGACCTCAGAGCAGCCTTCCAATATCTGAAGGGG
>NW_009929676.1:61848-62916 GCF_000696875.1 Nestor notabilis | reverse complement strand
TCCTATAAGGTTGTTGGGGAGGGACTCTTCATTAGGGACTGTAGTGGTAGGACAAGGGGTAATGGCTTCAAACTTAAACAGGGGAAGTTTAGATTAGATACAAGGAAGAAGTTCTTCACAGTGAGGGTGGTGAGGCACTGGAATGGGTTGCCCAAGGAAGTGGTGAATGCTTCATCCCTGGCAGTGTTCAAGGCCAGGTTGGACAGAGCCTTGGGCAACATGGTTTAGTGCGATGTGTCCCTGCCACGGCAAGGGGATTGGAACTAGATGATCTTAAGGTCCTTTCCAACCCTAACTATTCTATGATTCTATGACTCAATTTGGCTTTTAATTAGTCACTGGAGAATACAGAATTCTCTCCTCTGAGAGCTATGTGATAACTTTGATTTTTTTTTTTTTAATTCTCACTTTGGAATATTCACAACATCTCTCTCCCATGTAGATTCTCTAGCATTCATCAAGAATGAACACATGCTGCAATATTGGTATCCTTCATTTAAAAATGTTAGCCAACCAGGAAACACAAACCTGTCAGAAAACAGGCTTAATTTTTTTTTTGACACTTATGAAACGACCTCTCAAGTAATTCAACCACAGTTTGCATTTACAAGGAAAAAGTATTTTCCAGTAGAGAAAAAAAAAAGGAATTGTGAAAGGAGAATGTTTGTAAATGAAAAGATTGTCTTTTGAGAAGGCAATAAAAAAGAAGCCATAACACATTGGTGGAAGTGTACTACTTACTGGGACTGACATAATCAGCATTGGAAAAGACTGTTTTCCTAGTCAAAATGAGAATATTTCACCCTCTGCTATGCTGAGTTTAGCAGCCATAAGGTGGACTTGCATCTGGGTGCCTCTGGTGGGAGGTCCTGTTTATGGGACTTACGTACCCATAAGAGAAATAAGACCTTAGCCTGGGAACTCTAGTTTACTAGGACTAGAACATTCAGATAGAAGTTCAGGTCTTAATTTAGGTGAACTTAATTTAGGTGGTTGGTGACAGCCAGCATGGTTTCACTAAGGGGAAATCCTGCCTGACCAATTTGGTGGCCTTCTATGATGGGGCTA
>NW_009929676.1:21923-60942 GCF_000696875.1 Nestor notabilis | reverse complement strand
AAGGGGTAATGGCTTCAAACTTAAACAGGGGAACTTTAGGTTAGATATAAGGAAGAAGTTCTTCACAGTGAGGGTGGTGAGGCACTGGAATAGGTTGCCCAAGGAAATTGTGAATGTTCCAACCCTGGAGGTGTTCAAGGCCAGGTTGGACAGAGCCTTGGGTGACATAGCTTAGTGTGTGGTGTCCCTGCTCATGGCAGGGGGATTGGAACTAGATGATCTTAAGGTCCTTTCCAACCCTAACTATTCTATGAGTCTATGATTCTATGAACTGGATGAGCTTACACATTCAACATAGACCCACACTTTGCAACATTTTTCACAGATTTTGTCAGAGTTGCTTGACTTTGTACCACTCATTCACGGTCAGAGCACTGAAATATTCAAATACCTGACTTGACTTATTTAGGCAATGTTTCAAATAACCCAGTGACTGATTTTGGTTTTAGTGGTCATTTTTATAATGAAATCTCATGGATAAATATGATTGATGTTATGGCTTCTTGGATTAATTAAAGGGGATTAGTTTTTTTCCCACAATATTTCTTGATTTTGTAGCAAGTATCAAGGCTTGGCCCCATGGACTCATTTCTCTTTCTTTATTTATCTGGCACATCTTATAATACATCTGAATGCACAGATAGGTTGTTTTAAAATACATTCACTCCAATGAACTTGAATTTTTTTATATGTATACCAGGCAGATTAGGGTTGTTAAGAAACTGCTTTTGCAGTTGTGTTTTTGTGATTGTTTTCCTCCCAGATTTATATTCCACATACCAATCTTTATTAATGGAGAGAGAAAAATGCGAAGATCTGAAGATCCTTCCTTTCCTTAGTGCTCATTTTGGAGCTGTATCACGGGTGCACTGAATAGCCTTGTTTCAAGCCATGAACTTATGAACTGATGATTTTATGAAATCCAACTCTTACTGTTATTATAATATAATCCTCATTCCTTTCATCACCCAATTTTTCAGCAAAGTCAGATCTTGCTTTATTTTCCTGTAGGGTGACATGGATGTACATGCCCACTTCCATCTGTCGTACGCTGTGGTAAGCAAGCATCAAGTGATCAAATAGGCAGTAACTAAATACAAGCATCTCGTGCTAACATCAGTGGCTGAATATTTTTTCCTTGGGAGTGGGTGCATGATCTAGTCTCAGGATAACAATGTGTTTGGTCTTCTCATCTGCTTCCTGACAGTTGGCTGTAAATCTGATTTTGGGCTTCTTCTGTTCTTTCCTTGTTGAAGAGTGAACTGGGCAGCTATTTGCAGTACTTTATCTGAATCCAGAGGAGAGGTTAGCTGCTGTTAATTTATCATGTTCTTGTCTGTGTGATTAATGCATTTCCATCAGGTATTCCTTTTGCTAGTTTAGAGGTAAACCCCTATTTTCCTGCAGAAAAACGTTGCAAAAATCAGTAAAAAAAAAATAGCAGAGGCAGGTCCAGCAACCAAACAGCTTAATTCATTTAGGTCCATTGTAGAAATAGAACTTAGTGTAATTAAGTCTATTCACAGTTCTGTCATGTTGACGGATAAAAACAGTCTAGAAACCCTCATAGGGCGGTCAGGCAGGGAGGAGAGAGGTGGTAGATATCACCAGATGGCGCTGGTAGATACGGCGTTCAAGAGCCGTGAACACTGCTGTGCTCTTGCTTGCCTCTGGACAAAGGCCGTTGTTTCAAAAGTTGCCAGGAGAAACATCAAAACTGCTTCTTTGCTACAATTTCTCCTGAAGAGGTCTTCTGAGATGCATCGTTTCCTGGACAGTTGGGTTTGGGTGGAAGCTTCTGGGAGCATGTGTTGCTTGGGTGTTCATGATAAAGGCCTGGCATAGGAAACTTACCACCCTCCTCTGCCAGCAAAATCACCCAATGGGTCAGCAGTGAGCAGCAAAACTTGAGCTTGAGCCTCGGACCTGCCTGCTTGAACCTGCCTGTTTTGTTTGTCTTGCTGGTCCACTTACCTAGAAATTACACATAAATGGTTGAAAATATTGGTACTTTTGTGGCTGAATCAACTTTATGGTTGGACTATTGTATTAATGTATAACTACATGGTGCTATACATTAGTGGTTTTCAGTTGGTGGTATCCCCAAACACCTGATAATTACATGGGAAACACCAACTTCTGTGCACTGAAATTGCTCAATTTCAGTAAAAACAGATAACAAAACAACCAAACAACAAGTCTTTACTGTTTTTTTGAGTAGCTGTAGCCGTTAACTGTAACAGAATCCTAACACAACTTCAAAATTAACATATTTCCTTTCTTTCTTTCCCATTCCCTAAGAGTCTGTGGGTTCTTTCCTGATCACAGTTGGCTGGGGAATCTGATTTGTGGTTCAGTATTAGTGTGCTGAGAAAAAGTGCCAACTCTTGCATTATTAAAATAATTCCCTGCAACCTCTAGGGATCCTTATATGTCTATGATTCTTATGACCCAGTTTGATCCTGTTTAGCTTTTAAAATTTGATAGGATCACTGTTCAAAGGGTTGTGGTAGGTGTACTGTCTGATTTTAACTCCTTGATGACCTCAGAGATGCTCCTGTGTATACAGTCATACACATACCCATCTGGGCCTACATCCGGTAAGTGCAGAGCAATGTGGCTCTGCTCCAGCAAAGCACTTAACCAGCTGCTCAGCATGGAGCCACTGGGCTCCAGCCAAGAGGGAGGTACAGCGACATGACCTGCATTGTGAATTGCATACAGATTTATGGCTAGAGCTGGTCTGAAAATGAGGATAGGTAATCTAAATATGGGGCTTCTTTTACATTGAAAGGGGGTATTTACAAAGGCTAGCTTAGCCTAACAAAGTTAGTTCCCAATGCGCCCTGGGGAAGCCCACTTTGCTCCTCTTTCTGTAAAGGATGTGTCTAGAGAGATTAATCTTGTGACAATAAAGTAAAGCTTTATGAATACTCTCAAAGATGTCATGTACACTGTATTTTTCTGACCTGCTGCAGTTCTTGGGCTGTGGGTAATGTTTATGAAATGTTCTAAAGCATTCCAACATTCTGGAAAGTGTTATCTCTTTGCTTAGTCCTCAGGTGGATGCTGTAGTTTCTAGAACTGTGTTTAGAGCAGAACCTTGCTTTCAATGCTGGTGTTAAAGATAGCTTTATCCTTGCAGGTTTTCAATTGTTCCTTCAATTTACTGACTGAGGTGTGTCACTGGCATGCCAGTGTATATGATGCTGACTCTTTCAAGTGATAACTCCAGCAAAAGTGACACAGGTTTTCAAGTAGCTTTATGATTTTCAACAGCTTTTACCTCAGCCAAAAACAGTGAAAAAGTTTGTGTCAAACGAATGAAGACTAAGATATTAACATGGACAGTTGGTGTACAGCAAATGTGTAATCAGGATGATAAAGCAGGTTAAAATGATGATACATGACCCTAAGACATTTTGTAGTATAAATCCATTCAAGAATGTGTCAGAGCATGTCCTTTTAGGTTCTCTTTGTATTCTTGATTTTAAGGCTATTTTCTTCAATGTGTGCTTAACTTTGTACTGTGCAGAATTAAACTGGAGGTTAATCCTTTTGGGCACTGGCACTCACAATCCTGTAGCATGAAGAGCAGAAAAGGAGAAGACAACATCACAGGTGATAGGGCTAATGATGATTGGTAGCAACTGGTTCCCTAGTAGTTCAGATGTGATACATGAATGTGGTGTTGTAAATGAAAGATTTCAAAGCAAAAGGATAAGTCTAGGCAATTGTAAGCATCTTTTAGTTCTGTGCATGGATTTTGATCATTTGTTGTCACTGTGGCTGGTTCTTTTCAAGACAGCTTTCCAGTGCTCTACTTGCTCAGTTCCTTCAACATATAATGTGTATTCCTCCCATCAGATAACTGGTATCTGGGCATTGTTGAAAACAAACAATAATTTTATTTGGGAATCCTTGTCCCTTCCAGTATGATTATCTGGTGGTCTTTGTCCTATTTGATTCAGTCTCATGTTAACGAGTTCAGACTGCAGCTTTAAATGTGCTTCCTCCTGCCTGAGCCCAGTTCTAAGCAAAGTAAAAAAAAACCCCGCAGGTAATTAAAATATTGATTCTTTTTTTCTTTCTGTGTGAAATATTAAACTATTGCCTTTTGACTGTTGAAACATGAAAAATATAGCTTTATACTTATTTTAGTTTTGATCTTTCAACCAAAACACAATTAAAAAGAAGTCAAATGATACACAAGAAGAAACCAACATGGCACAGACAACAAACTGATTTTTTCTATGTATTTTCTCTCTGATGCATGATATTAACATCTAATTTCCTGTCAGAAAAGATAGATCCTAGAGAAGCGTCTGTGCCATTTGGAATGCACAGATCTGGAATTTACTCTTTACCCAGATAGAATGTTTTGACTGACCATCACAGAAAGGGAACTGTTTCCTAGGGTAAAGGAGTCTATTGGTAAGAAGTTCATGCCCTCCAATACATCTGCCGATTCAGACATGCAAAAAAAACCTCTGGGAAAGAATATCTTTGAAACATCTTTTGTGACTGGTCAGTTCACATGGTGGTGTTGAAGGTAGGAGGAAAAGGGTGAGGTCAGTTCTCCAGCTTACATCTGTCATTGTCTTCTCAAGTAAAGCATCAGTATAGAGTAGGACACTACGGTTTTTTGATCCATAATCAAGGCCTGCCTATTAAGCCTCCAAAAGGTAGGGAATTTTTGTTTCTGTGTAAAAAGATGCAAAGCTGGAAACACATGCTGAGGCTGTATGGGCTCTGAGCTGGAGTAACTCCTGAAGGATGCTAGGCTTAATGGGAATTAAAAGCCAGACCTGCTTCCCAGCTTCAAGCTTCCTCTCCCAGGCATGCAGCAAATGTGTTATTCACTCCGTGGCCCTTTGCACAATGGGCTGACCTTCCCCTCAAGTAAATTAGCCCAACATGAAAGCAACATATGGAGCCTTTTGGGCCTTCCTCTGTCCAAAAAGTTGCATCATTTTTAGGCAGTATAGGACCCCCACTGGGACTGACCTTCCTCCTCTTGAAATAAATATCAAGACTCTTCTTGACTTCTGTGGAAAGGGGAGTGGGCATTGAGTTTGCCTCTGGGAAAACAGAAAATAAAATAGGCAAGTTATATGGATCCCTGAGAGTCCATAACACAGGCATTACTCATGCAGATACAATATTTAGACTATCTTAAATGCATATTAGTTGGAACATGCATGGCAATATTTCAACAGTTTCTCTGCAAATAGAGCTTCTGTATGTGCGAAGTAGCTGGTGGTTACAGTGACACAGGGCAGTGGATAGCAATCCCTGTAGTGGGAGAAAAGTAGAGGGTACAGAAGGGCTAAGCCAAAGCATTTCACAACAAGTCCTTAATATTGGAAAGGATCCTGCTATAGTAGACTGTGACAGTGAGCTTTCACTTTTGGCCTCTCAGAATTTCCATGAGATCATGAACATGATCGTTTATGAGTATTTTAGCTGTACCGTCTTGGGAGAGAGTTTATTGTACATTTTTGTGGAAGGCAAAATGCAAATGTTTTGCATGGATAGGAATAAAAGATGTGAGTTTTCTAACTTCTGCAGTATTGCTTCAAGCATAATGCCCTAGAGACTGATTTCAAAGACTTCAGTTCTTCTCTCAGCTTTGCTTGTGGAGAAACATAGATCTTGGTGACCACCCCCCTCCCACTCTCCCCAAAAGAACATGATAACCTGGATCCTCTTTTGTAAAAAAACAACAAGCAAACAACCCAAACACAAAATATGCAAAATGCTACATGGAACCCCAAGTAAATCCGCTTGTAAATCCATATCTCATCATCCCTATATATTAGTCAAGTGTGAATTATAATAATAGATTTGTCAGGTAATCAGTCCAAATATCTTTCTTTTAGTAGAAGCTCTACAGGAGAATGTGCAAATCTATTTAACACTGACAGGAGCTGCTAAAGCAAAAAACCCTCCGTTGTTTTGATCATTCCAAAATAATGCTCATGTGAAGGTTATAGAGCAGAACCAAACTTAAGGCAAAACATATTAATTCCCATGTTTATATACTGTTCTACATGCTCCTACACATCAGGCTGTGTAATGATGGGACTGACCTCTAAGTGTGGGAGTGCAAATAGGTACAACGGATCACTGTCTTTCTGTGAGAGAACCTTCCCCTGGAAACAGACAAGCTAGGCAGTGTGCATTTTAATTAAAATCACATCCTGGGTATTTAAGTTTTCAAAAATTATTAGTATGACAGAGGTTACCTTTTCTTGTGACTACTATTATTACCGTCACACTGCTTGCTTCAAGTGGGGGCTGAAGGTTACATATGGGATGGGAGAATGCAAAGTTAGTTGGAAGGGGTTAGTACACAGGGCCATAGCCTTGGAATGCTCTTTGTTGGCTAGCGGTCTCTTGCTGTCTTGTCTACAGCTGTGCAAAGGACCCCTTAGGACATAATGTATAGCCCTCAGCAGTGACTTCAGTGCTATAAACTGCAGGTGACTCTGGTCAAATCCAATTTCTCTTCCCAAACAGAGCACATACTATCACTGCTGCGTATTCCTTGCCAAGGTAAACAGGGAAAAACCTTTATGGATAATTATTGGGAATTTCTTTCAAATTTCTGCTTGGTATTTTTCGCATTTCTTTAAATATTTTTTCCCTATTTGCATTTCTGCACTTGTAATTGAAGCTAATGGAGCATGATGGAATAAGATGACATTTGGGAGTATATAAATAGTCTTACAAATTAAAAGATGAGCTGCTTAGCTTAGTAAAGGACCACACTTGTCTTTTATGTAGCAAACTTAGGACTCACAAAGAGGCTTTCTAGGAACATCTTAATTTTTTTTCCTGTTCACACTGACATTCCTATGATTCATTGATGTGCATTTTACAAATAAAGCTGTGCCACAAAAGGATAAAATGACCTACCCAAGGCTGTACAAAAACTTGTGGTGCAGTCAGCATCTGACTCATACTCCTAAATCTCTGTTTCATTCTATTGTATTATTCTTTGGCACCTAACTAACGCTTGTGCCTTGAAAAATCTTCCTTTCTGGAAACAAGTTTTGCTTCAGCTCTGAGGTGCACAACCACTTTAAAAGCAGAGGAGAAAAAAGCACATGTTTGGGGAAAAGTATAAAAAAGTCACAAGAAAAACAAATTCTTTTATAGTTTAAAATTCCACTTTGAAGTGCATTTTGGTGATTATGAGATAAATCTCTAAGAACAGAATTGGAATGTCACTATATATGTGCTTGGAGCAGTTCTCTCTTTAATGGATCTTTTGGAACTTGCCTAAGTTGCCATGAGAAGCCCGTTTTTATCATGCTGTACTGTAAATATTTTAGTACTGAAATTGGCTTTTAATAAAATTAACTGCAAGTTCAAAATGCTTAATGGACTCCATGGCAGTAAAATTAAGAAGAATGTCCTTTTGTCTCTTTAATGTGCCCCCAAACATTCTTGCGATGAATTAGAACGTTGATTGTTATTTTTCAGCTCAGGACTTGGCAGGTGTGTAACGCGACTCCTGATAGCAGGACAGCAGATTACATTCTCCTATAAAACCATTCCTAAAGGACTTGGCACAAAAACTGTTATTGCATGTCTGCAGGTGTTTAGTAATTGGATTAATGCAGAGCAGAAGGAATGTCTGACACCCCAGCACTGGGAAATGCTGAGGAAAGACACATTCATTTTTGAGAGTAACCTGGAATGCATGATGACAGCCTGTTCACACACATAGAGCCAGATCTAAGCCTGCAAGTTTAAAATTAACTGCTGTGAGCAATCACCTTCCAAAGAAAAGTTTATCCAAACCTAAATACAATAACAGGAGCTCTGTAAGTAAGGAGGTAGGGAGCTTTGGGCTATGTTTTGATCCTATTCCAAAAGCAACTTGCATAACCTTAGCAAAAGCCCTTATATCATGCATATCACAGATCCCTAAAATCCTAGGTGTCTAATAAAAATGTCCTTGATAAATATTTAGACCCTTAAAATTCTGTAAAGGTATAGAGAATATAATATAATCTTGGATCATGGGCTTTCAGGGTAAATTGATGGTTTTTTAAATATCTAGATCATGAATTGGAAAGGCTTTTGTAATGACCAGGGTCCAAAGACATAAATCTTTCTATACTGATGAAAATATGAAACTAAGAAGTCCATTTGGACTAGTAAATACTTGAAACAAATTTCTAATAAGGTCTCAGCTTAGATCCTGTCAGTGCTCAGAAAAACACTTGCATGTAATCTTTGGGTTCACTAAGTTTCGATGTACAGCTGTCAGGTTGTCCTTGAAAATTCACTTGGGCATGGGTACTGTTTTAAAAAGCATCTTTTGCACATATGGCTTATAGATTAACTATAAGAGCAGAGGGATTTAGGGATAAAAACAATTTTTTGTGTTATCTTGTGCTGGGAAAACAGGACCCCTGAGAAACAGTTCTCTGCTGCTAGGGTGCCTGGGAAGACGTAAGTGATATGGGCCCATTGAGGGCACTTCAGAAAGTATTTTTTTATCTGCAGGGTATTATTCTCCAGATGTACACTGTGAGGAAAAAAGGGGTATTGAGGTGACTGAACTCAATACCCTTTCAGTCATCTGTCTGGTTCCTCTGGAAGCAACACTAGCTAGACACAGGCAGGAGAGACCGGTGTCCTGTAACCAGACTGCTGGCTAATTAAAGAACCCACCAGGTTTGGGTAATGTTCATGACTTACACTTGTTGGGGTGTCCACAGTGCCTCTTCTAGACCATAGAAATGTCACAGGTGAGGATCTAAGTTTTTTTGGCTTTTGCTTCATCTCTCTAACCTCATGAGCAAAGATGAGGAATGGGTACGGCTCCATGTCATTTTCTTATGTTGGTTGTTAAGAACTACAATTTGCTGAAATAAGCAGTGGATTAATTTCAAGATGAAGTAAACTTTGCAGTTCTTTATATTCTCTAGATGAATAGCAAATAAGAATCCTAAGGAATGAGAATATATTCTTAAGACTAAAATAGATACAGAACATATTCATTACACCACATTGCCTATGGAAAAGAGAAGTTTTCCTTAAAGAATTTAATCAAAATACCCCTACCTTTTGGGAATAAAAGTTGAATATGTTACCAGAATCTTAAAAGCTTTGTCCTTTGCAGTGAATGACTTTTCACTGGAGATCAGGAGTTTAATGACCATGAGACAAATGGCAGCCTCATGGAGATCATTGAGAAATCTGCACCGGCTTCCAGCTGCAGCAGTCACAAGTCAGTCCCACTGCAGTTAAAGCTGTCAAACAGCTTTTGTTATAGCTTTGTTTTTTACATGCATTCAGCTTTCTTCAGGCTTGATCTCTATCAGAAGGCTTATTGTTGAGGACATGGACAATAGATTGACAACATGTATAATAGAGCTCATATTGCACAGCTAAATACACATGCACAATCTACAGCTTTAACAGTTCTTTAGGATGAAAGGTTCAACTTCTCTGAAGATCAGGGAATGTCGTATTACCATTCCCTTCACAGAGGTAGCTCTGCCTCAGTTTATATCCTTTCCGTGCTTTGCATGAACCAGGCCCTAGAATGGAGGGTCCATATCATGTGGTGTGGGGAATGCTTCATTTCAGATGTTTGGCTTTGGAGCTTTAACACTCCTTGATCATCAGCTTTTATGAATTTAATTTCTTCTTTTTTTTTTTTTTTTTTTTGAGCTTGAAAATTAGAAGAAGTCTGTGGTGAATCCACAAGCTTGAGCGTCACATTCCTGTGGCACAGAACTGCTGTGCTGAACGATGTTGACCATGTAGGATGGAAACAGGCTGTTCTAACAGGCAAATTAATATTGCTTGAATGACTCGGGAAATAATAAAAGCAACCAGTTCTGCGTCTAACCATCCTTTCCCCCAGAAAGGTGGTGTTCTTTCCGTCTAACCTTATCCAACTTTACTCCTCAAAGTTGGATTGGTCCCTGAAAAACAACTTTGAACAATTCCTGAGAAAGTCTCTGAAGCCCAGAGTTCCCTGCAGGTGAAGGAATGACTGTGTACTAACAAAGCATCTCGACAGTGGGAACTAAAAGGAAATAAAGGGATAAGTTTGCAGATGTTTGACCTGTTTTTATACTCAGTATGAACTCATTCACATTTGTATACTCAGTATGCATTCACTCACGGTCTATTCTGAAAATCATAGAGTTTAGACAAAACCAGTTGCTTCAACTTTATTTTCATAGAGATAGGCAGAGTGATTTATGCCACTTTTCTTGAATGCCTGGCTCAGGAGTTGCCTTCTAGATGTACCTGTACCTCTCCAATGACTAGAAGTTTGCCTGAGACTAGGACCATACTTTCAAGCTATTGCATTAACTTATCCGAATTTCATTCCAGCCTGAAATATCAGGAAAGCTTCATTGTGCATTGTTACAGTGAAACAATACTTTCTCCTGTGAATGAAATGAAACTATCTCATAAAAATTTTATAGTACTGAAACGTTATTGAGATAGTTATATTAGTCAAGGGTCACATCTCTTCATCTAGCTATGCAAGAAAATTCTGCAGCCTCATGACCAGATCTTGGTACTTGCACTCTGTGAGCAGAAGCATTGTACTTCTTGTAGTATCACTGATTTCAGGAAGCATCCTCTGGGAGAAGACTGTGCTTCTGTGTAGCAGGGCTTATTAACTTATTCTGTTTGTGCATTTACTGAAGGGAATTACAGGCATTTTTACTCAAGAAAGCTAGCATTTCCTACCTTTACCAAAGAAGCTTGTTAGTTCTTCTTTCTCTTTAATATTAGTATTAAAATAGAAAGGCCTCAGTAGAAGATCTTAGTAACACAGCAGACTGTTTAAACCATTGTCCAATTCCATATATGATTGTTTTTTCACATTGTGTTCAGAAAGGGTGATTGTAAATTGGAACATTTTAAAAAGCAATTTTTTCCACAAGTGGAAGAAGACATGCAGACCTCACCCAATGGATAGATGTCATGATTATTGTTTAACTGCATACAGGCTTTTTAGAAGGAAATATGGGCAAAATGGATTGTCTTCTTCAAGTGTTAAGTATTGTGCCCTATATTTTTAAAGGATCGTTAACAATGCTAAGAAGCTAAAGAGCATAAGTTTGTGGTTTTCTAAAAGAATTTTGAAATTCCTACCATGTCATAATTTGCTTTAGTTTCTTTCTCTTATTTTTGTAATAAAAAAAAATGAAGAAAATGAAGAGATATAACAACTAGAGGTAGTGATGTGTTCAGACCTGTAACATTACAGGTTCAGGAAGACTTCAGAGTTGAAACTGGTAGGATCTAGTTACATTTCATGACAGAGGATAAATTTATGCCTGTAAGCCATAACCTCTGGTCAGTTTCTGTTTCTTCCCATTCTTTAAGAGATATACTTGTGCTACTCATCTGTCATGCAGTCACACTGAATAAAATTCTCTTTGTTTTGTTTTCACTTGTTTTGCTGGCTACTTATATCTTCAACAAAGATAGGGGCTATCCAAATTGTCAGTGTGCCTATCTACAGAAGATAGATCAAACTTTTAAGAAATTATATCCACGTGCAAAGGACAGCAATTGATGAGGCTGCTGTAAAAACTGAAAAATAGAATAGCTGTTATTTACATAGCAACTGAATTGACAAAACATTCAGTTATGACTAGCACCATGTCTGTGTAGCCACAACACAGAACTCTAGGGCTACATTTATATCAGTAAATAAAATGGATCAGGTCTCTCTTCTGGCTCTGTCACCTATGACATGAGGACGCTCATGAGCAGCCAGTTGAACTCTTTTACTTTTCATAACTGTGTGGTTGCCTCCAAACAGGTTGTTGTTTCTTGGGTTAGCTAAGACCTGCAAACTGTGTCCAGGCATTGTCTGGATGAGTATTACTTTGGATGAAATCAGTGCCAAGAAGTGTGCTAGTAATTTAACATTACGACCTGGCCCTGTTTAGTATGCTAATATAGAAGTAGTAAAAAATGTCAGGTGCTGTACAGAACCAGAAACCAGCAAAATGCCAGTCAGACCTTGATATAAGTAGCAATATTGAGAGGACAGTTATATATAAACCTGGCTTCTGCAAAGATGTACATAAATTTCTTTCTGCATTGCAGAATGGAACAAAAAGACACTAAGTTTCTTCTAAAACTTGGGAACAGATGTATGCTTTTACAGCTACTCCTAAAAGTCTGAGAGAAGGAATTTACCTTCTGTCATTCAAAAATGTTCCTTTTATCAAACGAAGGTAGTATGTGAACAATATACTACAAGTTTGTCATGAAAATCAAAACCCAAAACAATATGAAGCATTCTCTTCTCCCTAGCTTATGAGGGTTTCAAATTTCAACCTGAATGAATAGTTCTGTTTCTCACCCAAACATATTTTTTGGACAACTCCTGGAAACCTGACACCTGAACACTGCTTTTTATGGGAGCTTTTCTGAGTTTCCATACCAGTCTACACCTGAGGGTACACTGAAATACATGACTCTTCATAGCTGGAACCATGAACCTATGAGTATGTGTCTTGTATGCCTTCATTATAGAGGGCATTTGGATATTACATCTCACTTCTGGTTTTAACACATAATCACTGTACTGAATTCTGGTCATGTGTTCAGGTCCAGATGCTTTTATGGTGAAGGAACTAAAGTCCAGGTTTCTGTATAATCTGATGAGGAAATCTCTGGATCCCATCCTCATTTTACAGCGAGGGCAAATCTGGGCAGAAGCAAATAGTGGTGGGAAGATATCCAAGAAGAGTAAAGTGCCTCAATTTGTTGTGAAATCATGAGTACCTTAGGTGGCTTCAGGACAAAGTCCCTCTGGATTTTGCCTGCAAATGATTGCAGCCAAGAGAAGGACTAAGTAACTTGGCTACAATTTTCTTTTATTGCTGGCTAAGCTGATCTAGTCACAGAGATATTGGTGCTGATTACCTGAACTAATTCTACAACACAGATATCCTCTTCAGATTCAATTTCAGGAAGCGATTCTTAACTTTGCAATGAAAAAAAATCTGGGTGCTGGGCTTCTGAAGGAAAAAAAAAAATAAATTAGGTGTTGGGCTTCTGAAGTTACATTAGAAAAATAGAGGATTTTGCTACTGAAATTATTCACTCCAGTCCTCCCCTGCTTGGAGGGATCTTATTGCTAGCTGATAATACTTACCAAAGCTGACATTAAAACTTCCTTATATTCTTAGATGTGTGGTCTTCTCTCCTAACCAGAGGCAATCTGATGTTAAAAGTACAGCTACACTGACAAGCGGTGCTTAAAAAAATGCAGGGCGCAGCTGTTATTGGATAAGGTTCTCCCACATTTCTGCATAGCACAGGCTGCAGCCCAAGATGAAGCCACTAGAAAACCTAAGCACAGGCAAGACACACAAGACTCTACAGCCAATGACAACAGGAAAGTTTAACACTAGATCAACACAAGTATAATTAGCTATTTCAAGTGGAGACATTATTCTTCATTTCCTGCCCTCAGTCTGTTTCTCTGAACTATTAAACAATAGCTGTATTTCATGCATAAAGGGTTGGGTTTCAGAGGCTGGTGAAGTGGTTCTCCTGTGGGACCGGATCCAAGGGCAGATGGATTCATTGGGAGTGTCACTGGGATGCTTCAGGTAGGCCGAGACAGCCTGACAAACACAGAAATTGTGGGGAAAGATAGCTTATTTGACAACTAAGAAGCAAGAATTTTAATCCAGCTGATTTCAGTCCTTTTGACTCAAGTAGGCTTTATACCCACGGTACTAAACACAATCAAAAGATCCCCTTCTTTTTCTTCTGTTGAGATCCAAACTTTTAATACAAGTAGAGATTTTCCCTTTCTTTTCACTACTAGTCTCTGTGCACAACTCTTCCCTTTTCTCCTCATTCTGTCAGTCTCCTTCATCCATTTCCCAGCTTTCAGTCATGCTCGTTCAATCATATTTTTTATTTTTAGTGTTGTCTCTGCTGCCTACTAGTAACTTCCAGATGCATTAAATTTTCTTTCCATGGATCCAGACTTCTCCAAGTTCCAGTGGGGCTTGCCCTCGGCAAAAATCACTAGCCTATGGAGGCAGGCTGGCCACCATATGAATCAAATTCCTGGGTTACAGGTAATGAGAAGCAGCTAGATCCAGGGAAAAGCTGTGCTCTTGCTTTTGGTGATAGCTTATCCTGCAAGTTTTAGCAACATCTGAACTCTGTATTCCATAGTGAGTCTAATGTGAATGTTGTCTTCCACCAACTTTGCACACACCCTGCAAATTCAGTAGGGCCTGGCATCATCCTGTGGGGTAAAAAAACATTTAGAAATCTCCAGCTGAAAAATGTATAGAATGATATAAGTAATTAAATCTTTTGTATACTACATGTGCAGACTATAGTTATGTGCCTGACATAGTAAATTTTTGATGATTTTTCCAAACTTTCTACTATTTTTAATTGGCAGACTACAAAAAATACAGGTTGCATTTTCCAAACACAAGTTTTCTGCCTGCACACATGATATTGCTGAGACCAATTCTGACTATCTTCACATGCAAACAACACAACATGCAAAAGGGATTGCACATAATTGGAAGACATGATGTGAAAAATTACTTCTTTCATTGTCACTCTATGCCCCTATTTTTTCTTGAATCTTTTACTGAAAAAAAACCAAACCAACCAAACTAAAAAACAACACACAGAGAAGCAAACATGTACACTGTGCATCAGAACCTGGAAATCTTCCAATCCACAGTCTAACAATGGGCAAAACTATCAGGTAAGATTCAACAGAAAACCTACAACGTGACGATGGGCTGATTTTAGAGACAAGACACAAGGCACGTACTTCTGGTAGGATTCCTAGATAACAAATTCAATTCCTGCTTCTGCTACAGGACTCCAATGTTACCTTAAATAAGTAATTTATGATTTCTGCTCCTTGGTTTCCCTATTCCGAAAAATAAAACCACCTTACCATCTTTTTTCTCCCACAATGGACCTTACACCTAACAAGGGTCTATTGTCTCATAAATAAAACCAAGTTCATACATTTATGTAGTATATTTGCAGCAATGAAGCATTTTTCTGCAAAGTGGTTTTGGTCTTGGTTATATAAAGCTATGGATTTTTCTTTTATCAGACATTTTTTCTGGACTTTTATGAAGAAGACAAAAGGCAAAAGAAAACGTTGCATGCGTGATGTGAACTGGGATAGATAGGACAGACAGATTTGGAATAAGCTGTGGAAGATACATTAATGCTTGAGAGTGTGTATAAAGACTTTCTCTGCAATCTCTAATCTTTAAGTAACATTAAACTGTCTGCATTAGGTTGTCTTCAGCTGTATCACTCTACACAACAGATGTCGATCCCATGAAACTTTCAAGTGAAAACATTCCGTGATTCATAGAAAATTTATGATTAAAAGATGGTATAAAGATGAGAAACCTCCCGCCATTATAAGCCACGATGAACATGTGTGCAAAGTTATTGCAAAAGTCACTGTGTGTTCTACTCCCAGAAAAGGAAAAAAATGTTCCCTTTGGTTGAATAAAATGTATAAATTAAGTAAAGATGGTCCTCTCCTACTGTTTGAGTCTTTCATATCAGTTTACAAGCAGTAAAATCATAAAAGCTCAGCAATAAGTACAACATTACTTCTACTCATCTGTCAATTTCAAGAAATCAGAGTATATAATTTGTAGAGTAATCCTTTGAATTCCCATCTGAACATTAAAAAAGAAATGTGTTATCACTTCGTGTACCTGTCTGTGACTTTTCAGACTGTAAACAACTCTCAGTGCATAGTTTGATTTGTCTGTCTGAAATCATGAGGCAGACATTTGTATTAACAAAGGGTTTGTTTAGAACTGCTGGGTTTTTTTGTAATGAATGCTACAATTCTTCCTCCTCCTGAGGGCATATAGAAAAGGCAATTGAGATGCTAGAATTTTCATAGTGTTGCTACTTTGTTCTCCATTCAGACAGGGAGAAATGCCATGTGAGTTAAGTAACTATGTCAAACTGAAGAAAAGTGCAAAATTCGGAATATCCATTTCATGGCAGAAGAAAATTTTCAAAGATACACTGTAAGTTAAGAAAACAGAGTTGAAATGTATCTATCTTGCAAATTTTATCTCAACCTGGTGCGGGTCTTTCATCTCAGGACTCCAGAGGCAGCATGGGCTGCCCATCTTTACCGGAGGTCTCCAGCACACCACAGCTGTGTTTCTAGACTGGGAGCAGTGCAGGTCTGCAGAGGAGGAAGAGGAGGTGGGCAAGATCTCCAAGCGGGCAGATGACAGCAGGGGTGGCTGGCTGTCCTGGGTTCAGCTACAGCAGTCATTTTTTCTCCTTCTTAGTAGCTGGTGCAGTGCTGTGTTTTTGACTTTCAGTCTGGGAACAATGCTGATAACACCGATGTTTTTAGTTGTTGCTAAGTAATGTTTACTCTGACCAAGGACTTTCTCAGTCTCATGCTTTGCCAGAGAGGAGGGGAAGCCAGGAGGAAGCAGAGGCAGGACACCTGACCCAAACTGGCCAAAGGGGTATTCCATACCACAGCACGTCATGCCCAGTATATTAACTGGGGGGAGTTACCCGGACGGCCCAGATCGCTGCTCGGGTCGGGCTGGGTATCGGTCGGCGGGTGGTGAGCGGTTGTGTCCTTTTCCCTTGTTATTCCTCTTATCATTATTATTGGTAGCAGTAGTGGGTTGTATTATACCTTAGTTACTGGAGTGCTGTTATCTCAACTCGTGGGAGTTACATTCCTTCGATTCTCCTCCCCATCCCTCCAGGAGCGGGGGGAAGAAGGAAAAGGGGGGGAGTGAGCGAGCGGCTGCGTGGTTCCAAGTTGCCAGTTGGGCTTAAACCACGACACTGGCAGAGCCAGGGAGGCAGGAAGGGCAGGGACAAAACCACAGCCAGAGATCAGGGAAAGCGTGGGACTGGCGGGGCAGCCCTAAACGGACAGTGAACAGCACGTTGGGGATGGGGACAGTCTAATGCTGGGTGGGCAATTCATGGGCTCTCAGAGGGGAAGCCCAGGCCAGGAGCTGGTATTTGGCCCTGCCTGGGGAGATGCCGGAGGCTTTGTATGGCCAGGCACAGGGACAGGCCTCGGGACAGAGTGGGCTGGCCATGCTCCAGCTGTGCTGAGCTTGGACCAGCTGTGCTGCAGTTGTCCAGTGCTCAAGTGACTGTCACCTCCCTCAGTTCAGCTCAGCTCAGGGAGGGACACCTCCCCCTGTTGTCATTGCCCCTAATATTGCCAGAGCTGAGTCCACTCTTGGGCCAGGAGTATTCCTGAAAGTGGCACTGGAATTGCCTTGGAGACATCCCCATGCAAAACAGAACGTGTGAGAAAAGCAGGGCTGTAGCATGGCCAGCAAGGAAACCCTGCTAGGCACCACTGGGAAGGAGCAAGGGGATACAAAGGGGTGTGCATGACACTTCTCGTTCTGGGCAGGCAGAGTGGGCACTGTCACAGAGAGAGGGAGTCCCATGAGGGCAATCAGGTCAGGTGTTTGAGAGCCCAAACATCTGCTGCGGGCAGTGGGAGTGCAGAGAAGGTGTTTTTACCTTTATTTCTCACTATCCTACTCTTTTATTAGATTGGCAAAAAATTAAATAACTCTTTCTCAAGTCAAGTCTGTTTTGTTTCTGACGGTAATTGCTGAGTGATCTCCATGTCCTTATTTCCACCAAGGTTCTTTTCAACTAATTTAATTTCTCCTCAATCCTGTTGAGGAAGAGGTGTGAGAGAACAGCTTAGTGGGCATCTGGCAGCCACCACACCTGGGGAGGAGCAATGGCTCCTGCTCACTTCTCATCCTTCCTTGTACGGACACATCAGGCAGCAGCTCTGTTGGCAGCTTCTGTGGAGAGGACCATGATGGCCCTCCAGGTTCCAGAGGAGGGGGACCTGGGACTGGTACTTCAGGCTTCCAGAAACAGCATGTGCTGCCCACCTTCCCCTGCACATGACAGCTGCATTTCTGGACTGGGAGCTGCATGGGTCCTTCAAGGGAGCAAGTGTTGGGGAGCAAATGAGGTTTGATATCCACCATGGAACAGAGAAGATGGAGGCCCCAGTGTCTGTTCTCCTGTCTGCGCTATAACAGACAGTAGGAAGAGTAGATAAATGCCTCTGTGGGCATCACATCTTCTTGCTGTGGGATCGTGTGGGCCCATCTTGCCCAAAATGCCTGCCTCTCCCTTTAAAGGAGAATGGCATGGAGGTGACCTGAAAGACCTGGGAGGATGGCGGAATCACAGCCCAGAGCTTTGATTTCACTAGCACTTCTTCTAGTTTGAGGTAGCTGAGGCTGTGCTGAAAGCCCTCATTTTCTTATGATCAGAGCAGATCCTGACATGTGAAAAAGACCAAGGAGGAGGAGGAGGAGGTGAGAAGGATCCCTTAGTAAGTAGAAAAGAGCAGTGAGGTTTGGCAGAGGGGAGTGGGAGCAAAAAGCTTTCATAAGTGCCATTGAATCTCTAGGTGACTGCTAATTCATTTACTTTCTGAAATGAATGGAAATTATTTGCTGCACCTGAAGTTAGCCATCTACAGAATATACATCTAGTCTGAACTAATCATCTTTCAGCCAGTGCTGAAAGACAGGCACATTCAAACTCAAAGTAGCAAACTGTTCACAATAGGTTAAGAACATTCATTTATTGTGTGCTATAATAATAAACAAGGTTGAAAACCAGATGAACTCTACTCTTCAAATTTTCTTGTAACAAACTTGCTGTACCCATTTTGGAGTTTGTATATTTCATATTATTATAAAGAACATCCTGGACTTGATGGAGCAAGGCCCTTCATACTATGACTCTTTTTTATTCTGTTTCGTATGATACTTTTTAAATGGCATTTGGTGTTATGTCCTTGAATGAAAAGAAAACCAAACTACAGATCTTTCCTGGAACAGACATTAGGAATGTTAAAATGTTGCAAGACCATGGCAGGGTCCTACATTAGAGGAAGAAGGTTATCTTTGAGGCAAGGAATTATCATGATACTCTCTTCTGTTCTACTGATAAGGTTCTTAAGTGGGAAACCAGTCAAGTACATTTTTATTCTGTTTAATGACATCTTGTAGTATTTCTGTATGTTTTTTAGATACAGCTGCATTGTGAAAATACAGTTGTTGATCAGTTAAGGGAATGGATCCTTCATTTTTTATAATTGGATACTCTAGAAGGTTTTTCTCAGGTATTCTTGTCAGGCATTTTTGAGATAGTGCAGAATTTGCTTGATCATGTTCCAACACGGTTGTTAAAAGAATGCCTGCCTTTTCTCGGTCATGCTATCCTGAGAGTTGTGAACTGCTCTCTTCAACCTGGGATGGTTCCAAAATAATTTAAACTGGGCTACAATCATTCTTTTGTTAGAGAAGATGTCTTCAACCATGGATGTTTTGTTTAACAGCCAACCAGTTCATAATTTACACATTTCAGTTAACAAGATGCAAAAAGCAGTTTAAAGTTCAGTCTAGATTTTATACATGTTATAGTACACATCTGGCAGAGCTAGACTTTATGATTGTCCCTTGGTTGTTAATAGTGTAACTTTTTTGCATTGAGCTCTATTCTTCTTGGTAATTTACTTTTTGTCAGCAATTTGGCAAATAACTTCAATACCTGGTTACTGTTATGCACAGAACTTTTATAACAGCTGTTATTGTGCTTGCCCCTGTACATAAAGCAAGATAATATTAGTGTCTTCTTAGTGGAAGGTTAGTAGTAATTCTGAATGAAAAATTACATCTTTTAACAATTCAGTTCCAAGAAATTACCAACATGATTGCCAGGAAAGGAGTAACTAATAAATATAGGTGAAACATTGCAACAGAAAACCCTAATACATCTAATAAGTCTGGTCCATCTTGCATGAAAATCAGTGGCACTGAGATTCACAAACATTTCATAGGTATTCTGGGTGGTACATAAGGCGAAAAGGGCTCTTTCAGAGACTTACTCACCAGTAGGTGAGTCGTACTCTGGAAATGCCCATTTTTTTCCATTGTTTCATGAAGGGGCAAAGTTCCCTAATGGAGCATAGACTTTTGCGTTTAGGTGTTAAAATTCAGTGGGATTAGTCCTGGAGGCCTTCTCTGGTAATGAGCTTTAAATGAAATAACTCGAGGTTCTTTAGAATATGAAGGCCAACATGTTGAACACCAGTGTTGAAGCTAGGGTTATATTTATCATCTTAGCTTGATAAGGCACGGTGCTCTGTAAGCCTTTTATAGTTTCTTGGACAATGGCACAGATTGCAAGGTCTCAGCTTTTTTATTTCTTTATTTTTTTTTTTTAATGAGGTTATGGTGATCTTTGGTAGTTTCTCTCTTCCTTCGTTGTGAGTTATATCATATGTGAATATGCTAGAATTCATTTGAAAAAAGCTTTTCTAGCCCTCAGGGTAACATAAAAGAAACTATAAAATAGGAACCACATAGAAGTAGTAAAGTTGTGATATTTAATGTTTCTGAAGAGTTGTGGAGCCTGAATTGTTATAGCCTGATCACAGTTTGCATCATCTGAGAAATACTCCCATTCTTAAGATAAATACATATTTTCATAAAACAATCTCTCTTCTACCAGTGAAATTTAATTACTGAATTATTTATCAAGGAAAAGTTTAGCTAAGTGTCAGAAAAATAGCCTGTTTTTTGTAGAGGACTCCAAGAAATTGTGTTTCTAATATTCTTTAAACCAACAGCTAAGTAGGTTTCACTGAGAATATAAAGCTTTGTGTGAACTTGCTGTTAGAGACTGTGAACTGCCTTCCAGTCCTTTCAGTACCAGTTGGAAATGAAAAATAAAACCATATGAAAGATTAACCCAGAATGTTTTATTTCAGATATTACACAAGTCTTTCTAGGAACGTGAGAAACAGAAATTTTCAGAACTTCTCCAAATCATAAAAATGTTTTAAAATACTATGTAACAATTTTAAAAATTGCAACTTATTCACTGCTTTAAAGGAAATCAGTTTGGCAAGGATAAAGAAAAAGGAAGAAATAACAGCATGAACACAAAACACTATTTTAAAAGGTGCATTCCCCTAGTGCAGATTATTTGCTTTTGTAAGCCTGACTAAAATCTTGATATGGTGAAATTGTGAACATCTGGAATCATCAAAATCAGTAGGAAATTATTTTAACACAGAGTATGGGATTCATTTGCTCAAATTTAGACATCTACAAAGTAGAAATCTAAGTCTGAACTAGTTTTCCAGGCCCTAGGTAATCAATAAATTAAAACAAGCTCTTGCGGAGAACAATTCATCCTCATTCTCAAACACATCTGAAATGGTGCAGATGAATTACTCCCAGAAAATGTTTGTTTTTCTCTGTTGAATGCACAGACAGGCATGATTGACTACCTCGGATATAAACATCTGTAGTGTAGTCTACAGTTAGGCAAGACACCTTCATTATTTTCAGGACTGTAATAGCATGTACTCTGTCTACTCAAAATTTGGGTACAGAAATCAGATACATGGTTGAATTTCCTTAGGGTTAGCTTGGTTACCTCAAAATCTGTGCATGCATATGCACACATACATGTATATACTTGTATTCATATGCAGGATATATAGTCTCTATCAAGACTTATATCAGAAATACTCATCTTGATAACTTCCTTCTGCAATGCTACATACTAAAATCACTCATGATACTCAGACAGTAATGCTGTGTAATTTTCATAGTAATGCTATGGAACTGACCAAGAAAACCGAGAGTACGGGGGATGGAAAGTTCCTTCACTTATTTTGTGAGCTTTGGGTCCAAATGAAAGCCACACCATCTCTCCTAACTCATTCATGTGTGTGTTTGGAAATTAAAAGGAGACAAGTATTGCACCAGAGGTTATTGAGAGTTACTTCAATACAAACATTTTCTTACAATACATAATACACAAGGTAAACTGTAGAATTATCTAACTAGTTTAATCCACAGATTAAGAACCATTCTGTTAGAAATAGAGTTAAGGGGTTGCTTAGCTGCTAGCTAGTGCTTAACAAAAGGTAAAATATTTGGAATTCTAAAGTCTGTATGAAAATCTTTAACAAGCAGGTAAACACATAATTTCCACTTTGCCTAAAGTCTCTTGTGAAGTGGTGAAGCTATTGCTAAATGTCATATTGCCTGCATCACAAAGATAAAGCTTGGGATGTGTCACATGGATAGATGAAAAATATTTCTGACAGTCATTTCTACCTCAGAGCATCAACTTACAAACCCATGTATCAAGTGCTGAATAATTTCCCATAACAGAAGCTGATGTAATCCTTAACATCTCCCCCAGTTGCTTCTACCAACATGCTAGTATTTGTGACAGTATTCTTTTGGGCTTCAGCCAATAACCCTAATTTGTTTAAAACTTCTTTTTTTTTCTTTCTTTTTGTTGCACTCAATAAGACAAATGACAGTTGGGCATCAAATTGCCTTCATGCCTCCTTCATGGCTTCATGACACACAGGGCATGATTCAATTTAAGGTGCATTTAGATGTCAGGAAGTAGTGTCTTCAAGCATGCTAGTATCTGAGATCCTATAAGAGCCAGTGGAGAGCTAAAGCTCAACTAATTTGCCTAAACCTAAGCACTTTAGATGTCCTAATATCTTAAGACAGGGCTAGAAATTGTGACAAAAGCCAGAGCCCTTTGGGGAACTAAACTCTCTTAGTTCAGCAGCTGGAGGCCTAGCAGGACACTAAGGTAAATCAGTGGACACCAGATGCCTGTTTGTAGGCAACTGAACTTGAGCTCTTGTGGTCTGGGGTGACACTCACAAATGTAACATACAGGCTATCTGTATCTACCACTATTCTCATGGTTCAGCTGAAGGTAGTGATGAAGGAATTGATCTAGCATGGAACTATAGCCCAGGTGCTGAAATCAATTCAATTAACCAGGAGCTCTGGGTATGGCCTAAAGGTTACAAAGTTTAAGAAAATTATTTTCCCTAACCATGCTACACTTCGGATCAGGCCATCTGTGCACGAAATCATTCCAGGATCAGATCTACCATGACTTTAATATTCACTGTAGATTTAACGAAACTGCTTCAGCAATATAAATTTAGCTGTAAAATACAGATTTTAAATCAACATTCGGTCCTTGCAGTGTTTTATGCATATGATCCACTTATAAACTTTCATTAAGGAAGCTGCATTAATGTCATGAGGCATAATTTTTATAAGCTTTGTCTCCTTCAGATCTTATAAAAATAAATTTAAGTAGCTTACATATCCCTAAATAAGCTATAACAATAGTATGGCACAGTTCAGCTAATTTAGTATGTTAGAAAAAGTTTTCTTGCTGGTTTTAAAAACGTTAGCTTTGCCGGATATATCATTACCACCAAGTTGGTACTGACTTGTGGAGGCTATAAAACAAATAAAGTCATTAAAAATAATTTGAACAAAAGGAGTAACTTGATATCATAATGCCATCCACATTTGGTTAAAATGACTTATTTTAAAGCTCCTTTTCATCTTACTAAACAGATTTCCAAAGTTTAAAAAAAAAATGTGATTAATAAATTATCCGCCATAAATCTTATGATAACTATGATAGTCTTTGGAGAATTATGAAGCCACATCTGGAAAAAGTATTTTACTGCCTGTAAAACAGCATGCCATGAATTTTACTAGTTCATATTAGTAAGTAAAATACGGTATATAATTTTTGCATTCATCAGTGTGAGTGCAAAACACATAATTTTCTTCTCCCCAAACCCCTAAGATTTATTTCATAAAGAATGTTTCTTGTAAAGTTTATAAGAAGCTTGTTTTCTTTTATTCATGCAGAGATATTTCTCCATTATATTAGCTATAATTTACAACATGAACTGGAGAGTACCTAACATCAGAACAGAAGTAAGTAAACAGTAAAAGTAGTAGGGTTCATTTGTTGTTGTTATTGCACCAATGTTAAAATGAGCAAGGCCAAGCCACTGAATGAATGCCAGAGCACTAATCAAGAGAGAAAGCAAAGAAGTTCATTTTCAGCTACGTAATCCAACAATAGCTATAACGTTATTCTTTTTCATTAATGACATTTTAAAATATATAGATTAGAGTCGCAAGTCATTCAAGATGAGTGGCTGTAATATTTCTGGAATCAAAAACTTGATTAAACTTAAGTATTTCTTAAATAAAATGAGCAATGTTCTTGTAGAGCCAAGTATGTCCCAGGGAAATATAAACCCTTTTTTATTTCCAAGCAGATGTTTGCAATAAGAAATGAATGGTGAGTGAAAGGGAAGAACACCATTAAGCTAAGGTAACCCCTAAAGATTTTTACATAGTTCTGCAATCATAAGCTCCATCAGTGATAAATATCACAGTAGTGCTTGTAATGTACCTGGTTTTATTTATGTATAGGTCCTTGAATATGCTTTACCTCAAGTAATATGATTTGCTTAATGACCATAAAAAAAGCTATATTTTAATGTAAATGAAAGAGGCATTAATTTTTGTAGCCTGAAAAGGTTCTTTCTGTACAGATACAATAAATCAGAAAAATAACATCTGTAAACATATTTTGTTTTTAGAATTGGAATAAACAAAAATCCCAGAAAAAAGCTTACTAAGAAAATGTATGTGGAATAGATTCTGATGGTTTTCTTTATTGCAATACTCTCACAATAGAACCATTTTAGAATTATTTGTGTAACATTGCTCAGACTGATAACATGGATGATATTTTGGCCATAAAATTGCTATTGCAGTAAATCTAGCTCTGCTCTGGATTGAAAAGGCTGTTATCCTCTAGTACTCTTGTGCTGGTTCTAGCTGACTGTTCACATATTCAAAGCTGAAATGGGCTTGTACTTATTGATGCTTGTCCCCTTTCCAAAAACAAAGACTTTATTCTCTTCTGACTTTCCACAAGCTTTCCTTTGCTAACCTCCTGTGATTTTAGCAGAGGTTTATGAGAAATGAAGGGGTCTGTGCACAGCTATTCTGATGCTGCTGTAGAAAGGATTGGATAATGTCAAAATTGCACATCCCCAGACAGCCTACTGAGTGAGAGTCAGGATTTAGTTTAGTTAGGGAATGGGATTTAGTTTAGGTAGGGAATGGGCTGGGAGGGGGGGGGGGGGCTGCAGGAGAGACCCCTGCAAGAGGGACCAGGGACTTCCCTGTGTCAGTCACAGCCAGTTCCAGCCATGTGCGCTACAGACCCACTGTACCAAGGCACTGCCAGCCTTGGGAGTTGGTGATGCTGCTCTTAGAACACATTCAAGAAAAGGAAAATAATACTAGAAGAATACAGGAGGAGAGAACAAAAAAGAGTGAGAAACAAAAGAGGGATATCAAGGTCAGAGAAGGAGAAGTAGGAGGCTCCAAGTGTCAGAACAGCTATTCCCTGTGGCTCATGGAGAGCCAGTGCTCTGCAGAGCAGGTTTATCCTAAAGAACTGCAGCCCAAGGAGGATATGTGCCAGATCAGGTTTCTCCTGTAGAAATGTAGCCAGTGAGAAGGACCCATGCTGGAGCAGAAGAAAAGAATGAGGAGAAAGGAGTGGCAGAGGGAAACTGTTACACATTGGACTTCCTCAAAAGAAGTGTGACCAGCAGGTGAAAGGAGGTGATCCTGCCCCTTGTGAGACACCACTTGGAGTATTATGTACATTTCTGGTGTCATCAACATAAAAAGGACATGGAGCTGTTGGAGCAAGTCCAGAGGAGGCCACAAGGATGATAAGGGGGCTCGAGCACCTCCTGTAAGAAGACAGGCTGAGAAAGTTGGGGCTGTTCAGCCTGGCGAAGGCTGTGTGGAGACCTCATAGCAACCTTTCAGTATCTGAAGGGGGCTTATAAGGATGCTGGGGAGAGACTCTTCATTAGGGACTGCAGAGGTAGGACAAGGGGTAACGAGTTCAGACTTAAACAGGGAAAGTTCAGGTTGGATATAAAGAAGTTCTTTGCTGTGTTGGCGGGGGTGAGGCACTGGAACAGGTTGCCCAAGGAAGTGGTGAATGCTTCATCCCTGGTGGTGTTCAAGGACAGGCTGAATGCAGTCTTGGGTGACATGGTTTAGTGTGTGGTGTGCTTGCCCATGGCAGGGGGATTGGAAGTAGATGATCTTAAGGTCCTTTCCAGCCCCAACTATTCTATGATTCTATGACTACAACCCCCATCCTCCCTGTGCTGCTGGGGAGTGTGTAAAGGAGCCTGGATTGATGGAATGAAGTTGAGCTTGGTAGAGGAGGAGCAGAGGTATAGGTTTTAATGTTTGTCTTTTTGATCCTAACTATCCAATTATTTTCTCTCGTCCCCCCTGTGTTCAGTCTGTTTTGCCTGTGATGGTTATTGGTAAGCAATCTCCCTGCCTTTTTCTCAACCCACAGGCTTTCTCATCCAATTTCCTACCTGCTCTGTCCCAGTGAGGAGTGGTGGTGAGAGAAACAAGTGAGTGAGCAGCTGGGTGGGTGTTTGGCTGTTAGCCAAGGTTAACTCACCACAGAATAGCAGAACACTCAAACATTAGAAACTACATTCATAAATAGGTACAATGCAAAGCATACACAACAAATCCTTACTTTTGTAACACGGATGAATGCCTGTGCTAGCTTCATTTCTTAATGCTTCATCTGACTTATTTCAAAGTGAATGTCATCTGTTCTGAAAGACAATTACAAAATTTGCACAAGTTCATCAAACAATTTTCTATATTAATTCCAGCATATAAATGGTCTTGAAAAAACACCAGTGTGAATGGTTTCTCTGTATTGACAAGCCATTCCACTTATCACCAAGGTTCAGGCATGCATACTCTTACTCTGCAAAGTCTGGATCACATAAGAAAGAAAAATCAACTGTACAAACTAGCATAAATTATCACAGTCAAAAAGGCTCTAGACACTATAGGTGAGCACAAAACCTATTTATTGTTCTTTGATGTTACTGCAATAAAGACACCTCTCATTTGGGAGTGTAATAACCAGAGTGTTGCCTCTGAGACAGAGGAGATATTTATTCCATTGTACTCAGCACCAGGGAATCCTTAGATGGAGTACTTTACCTAGTTTCAGCACCATATTTAAACAAACATGTAGGCATATTGGGAAAAGTCCAAAGGTGAGCAAAACCGAAGGTATTAAGAAAACATGAAATAGTGGATTTCAAGACCCTTAGAGTAGAAAGGATGGCATGCAACAAGCTTACGGGACTTTAGGATAGCAGATTTGGGCCTTTTTGGGGATCTGCTTGAGGGGCCCAAGGGATCCTTGAATATTAACCAAGAAAGCTGGTTAATATTCAAGGGTCACCTCCTCAAAGCTCAGGGGCAATGAATACCAAAAATGACGAAGCCAGGCAAAAACACCAGGAGGCCTGCGCGGATGAACAATTTGCTCCTCGACAAACTCAAATACAAAAAGGAAGCGTACAAAGGGTGGAAGCAAGGACAGATAGCCTAGAAGGAATAGAGAGAAATTGTCTGAGGAGCCATGGATCAGGTTAGGAAAGCTGAAGCCCTGATGGAATTGAATTTACCCAGGGATGTCAAGGGCAATAAGAAAAGCTCATATAAGTACATCAGTGATAAAAAGAAGTCTAGGTAAAATGTGGGCCCTCTCCATAAGGAAATGGGAGACCTGGTCACCCAGGACATGGAGAAGGCTGAGCTGCTCGATGATTTCTTTGCCTTAGTCTTCAACAGCAAGAGCTCCAGCCACAATGGCCAAGTTGCAGAAGGGCCTGGGATAATGAGGAATCACCTGTTGTAGGAGATCAGGTTTGAAATCATCTGAGGAACCTGAAGGCACAAAAGTCCATGGGATCTGATGGGATGCATCTGTGGTTCCTGAGGGAACTGACGGATGAAGTGGCTAAGCCACTATCCACCATATTTGACTAGTTGTGGCAGTCTGGTGAAGTTCCCACTGACTGGAAAAAGGAAAAGAGCGAAAGATAACTCCCATTCTTAAAAAAAGGAAAAAAAAGGAAGACCTGGGAAACTACAAGCTGGTCTGTGTCACCTGGCAAGATTGTGGAGCAGATCCTCATAGAAACTATGCTAAGGCACATGGACAATAAGGGGGTGATTAGTGAGAGCCAACATGGGTTCAGTAAGGGGAAATTGTGCCTGACAAATTTGTTGACCTTCTATGACAGGGTTATAGCTTTGGTGATTAAAGGAAGAGAGACTGACAGCATCTGCCTAGACTTGTGCAAAGCGTTTGATACTGTCCCACATAACATCCTTGTCTCTAAACTGGAAAAACATGGATTTGAAAGACCACTCACTCAGTGGATATGGAACTGTCTGAGTGGTCACACTCAAATGGTTGCTGCCAATGACTCAATGTCTAAGTGGAGACCAGTGGCAATTAGTCTTCCTCAGGGGTTAGTGTTGGAACTGGCACTCTCAGCCTCTTTGTTGCTGACATGGGCAGTGGGATTGGGTGCACCCTCAGCCAGTTTGCCAATGACATCAAGCTGTGTGGTGTGCTTCAGATGCTGGAGGGAAAGGATGCCATCCAGAGGGACCTTGACAGGCTGAGAGGTGGGCCAATGCCAACCTCATGAAGCTCAACAAAGTCAAGTGCAAGATCCTGCACATGGGTAGGGGCAATTCCAAGAACAAATACAGGCTGGGCAGACAATAGATCAAGAGCAACCCTGAGTAGAAGGACTTGGTTGACAAGAAGCTCAACATGACCTGGCCCAGAAAGCCATCTGTATCACAAGGAGCATAGGCAGCAGGTGAAGGGAGGGGATACTTCCCATCTACTCTGCCGTAGTGAGACCCCACCTGCAGTACTGTGTTCAGCTCTGGTACCCCCAACATAAGAAGGAAGTGGAGCTGTTGTAGCAAGTCCAGAGGAGGGCCACAAAGATGCTCACAGGGCTGGAGCACCTCTGCTATGGAGACAGGCTGAAGAACTGGGGTTGTTCAGCCTGGAGAAGAGGAGGGTCCGGGGACGCCTTACAGCAGCATTCAAGTACCTAAAGGGGACTATAAGAAATCCGGAGAGGAACTTTTTACAAGGGTATGTAGGGATAGGACAATGACTAATGGCTTTAAACTAAAATATGGTAGATTTAGATTAAGATATAAGGAAGAAATTCTTCACTATGAGGATAGTGAGGCAGTGGAACAGGTTACCCCTGGGAGTTATGGATGCCCCATCCCTGGAAGCATAAGGGAACCACAGATCAGAAATGCAGAACCAGGTAGTGAAAACCATCACGGAGTATACTAATATCCATTTCCACCCATGTGCTCTGCTTCCTGGGTACAATCATGGTGCTTGTGTTACTGACTAGAAGCAAACCCAGAGTTTCTGAACTAGAAATAGTAGCGTGCTTTTGCTTGTAAATTGCTGTCCCAGAGACTGTTCTCTAGCTTAAGGTCAACTGACACAGTCTGACAATGTGCATAATAATAAACTCCTTTACTATGCAAAATATGTCAAGTCCATCTAAACTCCCTGCTCACTGTGGTCCTTGTCCTGAGCTAGCGTTGCAGTGTGCTGAGAATCTTTTGATAGAGGGAGTGTTGGTTGGTCCAAGGTAAAAGATCACCAATAACCAGTTTAACATTTTCGGCAGTACTGACAGTTGAGTTCTAGGCCTTAACAATATTCCCTGGGATTATTTAACTTCCCTGTATAAATAAGACCAGTGCATCCTGGGTTAATAAGGACTGGCAATTAAGACTGAAACACTATATCTTCAAAATTAGAGCGCAATGTTCTGGATGCCTGGAAGGAAAGGAGTTTGCTTATTTTTCCATCACCTGTCTTCCTGAAGAACAGAACCCTCCACTGTAAATTACAGGGCCAGGCTAGCTGCAATTAAGAGGGTACATATTTATCTCAAGCTTTAATTTTGATGTACTTTTTGTTATTCTGTAAGTGGGGACAAGAGTCTTCCAACTCACATGTTTGTTCTTAAGGTAAATATGTAGCAGCCCATCACAGTCAGGTGCTACTGTCAAGTTTTCCATTAGAACTAAAGCAGATAGACTGTGAGATACCAGCACTTTAAATAAACATGGATTCATAAAAATATCTCTTGTTTGGAGACCCACTATTAACATGGACACAACTTTCATGTCTAGGAAGATTTACAGGAATTAAGCCTTCTTTGGGTTTTCTTAAGCAACATAATTTAACTTCTTCTCAGCCCATCTCTTTTGGTTGAAATTAGGATATTACCATGTTCCTTGTAAAAGATGCATTAAATGATTTCTTCATATTTTATATGTATTTTGAAGTCAATCTGTATTCCTAGGCTGCAAGGGGTTCTAATCTAAATACATTAAATAAAAAATTGTTCGGTTTCTGCTGTTGTTCAACCAGACAAAAAAAAAAGGCTCAAAGAGGCAGGAGACATGACACTGAAAATATTGATGATACTGATCCTCTGGTTATTCTAAAAAGTTTTCCTGTGTTTAACTTTCCCATCTCTTTGCACAGAAAATCATAACACATCTCTGAGCTTGTAAAACTCCTGGAACTCAGGAGACAACTAGTGCCATTGATTTGATGATGTGTGTGACTCAAAACCTGACATTTTTCTAGGATAACAAGATGGATAATTTAGGTTTTTTGTTCTCAATTTCCACGTTCTTATAAACACAAAAATGATTTGTTTAAACAGTATTGTTACAAAATACACTGTGAGCTCTTTCAAAGTGTATTTTTCTTGTAGGAGCCATGTGGGGCAGTAGCTTTTGTCAGAAATACCTCTTTAATTTGGAATTTAAAGAACCAAGAACTAGAAAGATGACATATCCAAACCAGAGGGTGAACTGATGGGAGAGTCACAGATCAGCACAGCTACATTAATTTGCGGAGGGAAATGTGCTCACTTGTCACTTCCTTACCTGGAACACCAGAGAGGTGAGTTTACCATTTTCTAAATCTACCATTAGTGCAATGGAAATGTAAGAGAAACTAGTCATTGACACTTGTCAAAAAACACGACCTCCGAAAGAATAAAGACATTAAATGAAGGTCCATAATTCTGGGCAGTCATCTTGATACTGGAATTGTTTCTATAATCTCACTTCTAGAAAGTGCTGGAAGATTTTTATTTTTTTTTAATTACCTACAAATCTGGGCTAACCTACTGTGAAGGTATGTGTATAGGTATGTCCAGATTATTTATTCTGTTTTGAACTAGAGGAGAATCACTTTTATGTGAGACTCTGAGAGTCTCAGGTCTTTCTGATTCCTTCAGTGCACCAAAACACCAGCACTTTCCAAGGGGAAGAAACGTAGAACACATTGCATTTAATTTTCCTAGAAATCATAATTATGAGATTTATTTTATGACTAATAATTAGAATAGATACTTATATGTAAACCATTAAAATAGGAATTAAGTAGATTTGCTCAAAAATATTGAGCAAATTTGCAAGAAACAAAACATATTTCCTTCTAAATGTCTTATATTGTTTTTGTCTTCTGATAAAATGTTTCCAGCTGTTTTTTCCTTCTTCACACAAGAAAAATAAGTTTCTCTCATTTACACATTTATTTTTTTACTGTCAAGAAACTGGTGGTGAAAAGAAGCATATGAAGAAAAAGGGTGAGAATGCAGAAAAAAGGAAGGAAAGTTTTTAAAACTGAAGGTGAATAATAAAGTAGTAAAAGTAATAGAGAAAGTGCTAACAACCCAGCTCCAAAATGTGGTATGTACAAATGACTTCTACATTGCCAGAGTTCACACAAACCAGAATATGGAGATGACATTAGTGACTCTAAAAGGTGTCTTCTTACAACTGTGGCCACAAAAAGGCTCCTGATGCTTGGCCAGCTGGAACTCTCCTGTTTTGACACAGAGAGCCTTGAGATTCCCCCATAACCCAGAAGGAGAAATGGCTCCAAGCTCTTCTCTCTGTCTCCTCAGAGTGCAAATCATTCTCCAACTTTTTCAGAACTCGAAGGCAGAAGACTAATGGAATCCATTCTGAGTCTTCTTCTTTTGATGAAGGAACAAAACTTGTTAGGCTGATTAGTAGCATGTTGACATGCAGGCTTAAATGTCATTCCTACTAGTGTCACCACCAACATATACATTGCACCCAAATGGAGCAGCACAGTTGAAAATACTAATAATGTTAGCTTTATTTACACTAATTGTAACTAATATTCCTGTTGTTTGGAGGTTCTGTCTTACGTCTCTGTAAAACAGAGTAATCAGAGTGATTCATTGAAAAATAAGGTTTGTTCTTCTCTAGCCTCTGAAGAAATTGCATCCTTTCCTCCTAAAGGGGTAAGGAGGAAAGGTCTCAGTGATCTGTATTTTTGAAACCTCATTAAAGGTTTCAACTCATCTGAAACTGAATGAGGCAAAATTTCCAGATGCACAGCTTACAGCTGCCACCTTCCTGGAGTCAGAGATAGCATAAGTGCCTCAATTTAATGTTACAAATCCTCCAGTGACAGTCAGTCAGATCCAGAGTTGGATTAGTCATTGATTTTAATTTTTAATCACTTTCCAGCTACATAAAAGATTAAACTGCAGTCCATTAATTAACATCAGGGGTCTAGGACGAAGCTGTCACAGACCAGGATGACAGATTTAGAGGAAGTTCCAATGTCTTCCTCTTAAAGACAGTCTTTTCACCAAGAAGGCTACAACCATGTGGGCACCTTTCTTTATTCCTAAACCCCACATCATCCCTGGTTCCCAATCTCTGACCTCAATCAGAGATTTAATGCTGCTAGAAGAGATGTGTCAGAGGCTTCATGAACTCCAGCGAGAAACTTTCTGTTTGGGATGGGTGACTTGCAAACACTGCAGCAACAAGCAACAAAAGTGTAAGATAAATTGATAGACTTTTACTGCAAAAGCTTTGGAAGACACCATTAATTAATGTAGAAGGTCTAAATAAGTGTAACACCGAGATAGGATTATAAAGTAATTTCTAAAGTTGCCAAGCAGATATTTAACCGTATAACGTGTTCATACTAGGAAGGGGTAAAATTTCCATTACATCAGTAATGTCTAATATGGAATAGGAAAAATAGCATGAAAACCCTCCTGACAGCTGAGAAATAAGGATATGGAGAGGAATTATCAGCACTGTAATCATGAGATACTGAAGCTGGAAGAGGTAAGGTAAATCTCTCTCCTTTCTACAGCTATGGAAAGTGTATTTCCTTGTCAGACACAGACATGGATCTTCAAAGCTTGCTTATCCCATTGCCGTGAGACATGTGAGAAGAGAAGGTGAGATGCCAGAAGGGTTCTGCATTTAGTTTCCCTAAAAGTCCATATAGTTAAGCTCACTTATTCACCTTGATTATGCAAACTCTTGTCACAGGTGAAGTATTTTGCCCAGTTTCAAGAACACTGATTGTCTTAAGTATGTTGTGAACGTGCTTCAGGCTTTATGATGGCTGATCACTTATCTCATTATTTATTGCCCAGTGTTGTCTCCTCTCCTCATCTCACATCTCAACTCCTCTTGCCCTGTCTCATCTGTTTTTCAGATAGCAATTCTGTAAAAAAATTAATTCAACTCCATCTCTGGGATAGTTGATAAATCAGCACTTGTTTTTGTCCCCAGGAGAGAAAGGAATGTGTTTACCCTAATTCCTCTTTTTTTTAAAAAAAAACCCAAACCAATAAAACTTGACTGTTTTGACCAGCATCACACTCCTAAATATCTGAACGCTTAGTTCCCTAACTTAGCTTTTACTTTGGATGTATCCTGTGTTTTGGATCAGCTTAAATGTTGTTTGGAAATATGAATAACTGTTTGATGAGTCTGTGTGCAATCACGTCACATGAAAAATATGTCTTAGTAACAGAATTTTTTTATGGATGGAGAAATGTATATGAGATTATAATGAAACTTGATTTGAATAAAACGAAAACTGACTTTTCCTTCAATTTCAAACGCTTTTGTGTTTCTAATTTTTCCATTTTTGTATCTTTTTTCATTTTTTTTTTCCTCCCCTGTAATTCCTGGTTTTGGCCTCAAAATAGAAATAGCAGAATATCAAGGGACAAGGCTGTTCTCAAGATTTCCAATCTTAACAGAAGCCAAGCTAGTTCTCCATTTTGCATGATCTCAAAAATATTTCAATTTGACTTTCAGTTTGATTAAGGATATGAATAATGTATTCTTAGAGCAAGCACTCTTCCTTCACCATCAGGGTGGCTTTAGTATCGTTGATTCAGAAATTGTCTAATCTCTGACTGGAACTGTAGGTAAAATCAAAGTTTACTTGTGTGAATAGAGCAATAAAGAATGTAATCAGAGAATATCAGCAAAGAGTGAGGCCACCAGAGGGCACCCATACGGCCCTGTGAAAGTGTGATTCTAACGAAGCTGCAATAGAAGAATTAATAACAATTATTAACTGAGGTCAACAGATGTCAAACAAAGCACGTTCACTACTTCTTGCCAAATTTTACATGTGTGTAAAATTAAAACAATGCTTCAGTATTAAACAATCTTAAAACAAATTCTGAATCCCATACTCAGGTTTTAGTTAGTAAATCTTTTGATTGCCAGATCTTGAAACCCTTATACTTTTAACCATTACCAGTTCTAGAAAGCTTCTATTGATGTTCTCCTGAGTAAGAACTGACAGAATATTGACCAGCTACTGTATCATTCAACTTGCAGAGACATTTTCATGTCTACAACTAGAAGAAAAATGGATTTTTAATTTCTGGCCAGAGACAAGGCATTATGAAGTTGATAAGATGTTGACAGCACTCATTAAAAAAACCCTAAAAACCAAAACCAACCAAAAAACCAGAATGTAGAGAAGTTATTTTCCACATATCACACAGCTAAAAATAATAGGTTTTTACACTGTGTATTCCTTAAATTGTAGGTTTAACAGGTCAGTAAAGGAAAGAAAGGTCAATGGGCTTGTATCCAGAATGCCACTTTTCCAAAATAATTTTGAGAAAAGCCTTAATTATCTCATCTCAATATCATGAAATCTGATGACTTTTGAAGACTGCTTATTGCTAAGGAATTTCAGGAAGAAACAGTATTTCAGGATTGTTGGATTTTCTGTTTTTCGAAGAAAATATCTCAGCAGGCCCGTGAGACCTCTAGAAACTGTAGTTATGTCAAGAACTACATGTCTTTTGTGCTATGTCTTACTAGGTGCTGTCTACCACCATAGCTTCCTCTCAGACATTAATATTTTGCAACATGTGACAAATAGTTTCATATTTGCACAGTTGCATAACCTGCATCCTAAGGGTAAGACACTCATTATTATCCTTTTGATTTTGGGGACAGTGACCATTATTGTCAATATTCTCAGAAAACAGCCCCTAATGTGTGATTTTTTTGGGGACAAATAGTTTTTATCGTATATAATCAGTAGGTGATGAACTGTTAACCTAAAAGCAACACTCAAACTCATTGTAGGCATATTGTTTATGACCTGCTTATATTGTCTTTATTTTACAAATGAGTCCTAATCTTTGAGATATTTATGCAGCTTCTTTTGGGAGTCAATACTTTCAAACCTGAGTTGTGTTTTAAGGAAGGAGGTTTAACTTCAAGTCAGAGAGCCACAGAGGCAGAAAGAAAACTTCGGGGGTTTCAAGCATGCCAAATAGCCCTCAGTGGTTAGACTAAAGGTAAGTAGCTTTGTAGAAGATTACAAGGAAACTTGCAGTCAGAGGTAAAGGATGAATAATTCTCTTCTGTACTGTATTAGAAAAAATGTATGTTACTGCAGAAATTCTTACTACCAGCCAAGTCTGGTGATATGTCTTATAAGTAATTAGTTTAACTGATGTGGAATCACTATAACCCCAAGCCTTCAATAATTGTTTAAAGATTTAAGTTTCACAGTTGGTTTCTTAAGCCAGAATAGTCATCAGCCAGGTTTGTGGCTGAGTCGTGAAAGTTAACAGAACACTGCCTCAGAACTTTAAAAAATACTAAATTAAAGTCATAGAACTGGCAGTGAATATTTTTAAGCAGGATGCAAAATTTTACCTGACACAGTTTAACTGGAGAAGAAACCCCAGGCTCTATAGGAAAGATATCTAAACTGAGACAAATTTCTGCTGGTACAGACATTTTCCCAGTAAGATTAGAACAGATGCTAACTGTGATAAATCAAGAAAAACTATAAAGAAAGATTGAATTAAACCCAAAGTTTTACATGAAGACATGCTTGAGAATACTGCACCTATGAACTCAGGAGCTTTTAGTAGACTGTAATTTGATAACACTGAAATAACTTATTAAAGATAAGTATGATTTCATTTATTTAAAGAGACCCAGAAGCTTCTCCTTTCTCGGAGAGCAACTCTAAAATGTAATTAGCCATTAATGAACCCACATGTTATCTTGGCAGTTTCATTTGAATGAGACAGCAGGTCCACTGTAATAAACATCTTCCTGTACATATAGACATAATCCTGTAAATGAACAAAAGTTGTATCAGTTAACTGAGTTTATTTCTAGAGTTTTTCTGAATAAGCAGATTCAACATTAAAGACTGTGATAAACCTTGTGAGCTTCAAATGGTATAATCCACTACTGCAAGCAGAGAAAGCCTTCTGGCAGCACAATGCAACTACTTTCCTCCACCCAAATGAAACAAACTTTAGGATTCAGACTGCAAGACTTTCTCTTTCAGCTTGCATAGGGCTGAGTGGGAACTGTCGATAGTCAGCAGAGGGAAGATACATGGTTAACTTCAGCTAAATATCTGTCCTAAACAGTTGAAGTTGTATGACAGAAACCTCAACCTTGTCTTACAGCACAGACTTTTGCCTGTATATTGTAAAAAAAAAAAAAAAAGTTATTTAGTCAGATTTTTCCTAAAGCCTAAGAAGATAGGATGTGAAATCTGTTTTTCAGTCTAAAGCAGTTTATATTTCTAAAAAATATATAAAATGTTCTGTATTGAGATTATATGAAGTTAGTTTGTATCTGAAATGAAATAAAAGAAACAATGGAAGTTTCTTACAATGGTGTTCATGTTCCCTGCTAAGTTCTACAGGCCCTAAAACAGATGGTGAGGTCTTTCACAGTTAGATATGCCACACATCAAGAAGAGGAAAATGTTTTAATTTTCAACAGACAGAGCTGACGACAAAGAAATAAACTACTGTAACAGTTGCTTTATAGGCTTGATGTTCTGAAGAAGCACAAGAACTACCAGATCTAACAAAATTTAGAATTTTTTCACTACTGTGACATTTCATCTAAGATGATAAAGAACTGATTCAAAAGAGACAGAAAAAGGAATCAGGGGAAAAAAAAATAAAAGAAAAAGGAAATTAAAAACCTTCTCCTCAACCTTTTCATGCTTTCAGAACCAAACTTCAACCAAATATTTCTGAAATCCTGGAACAAGTAGAGAGAGAGTTTTTATTTTGACAATTGTAATTGCCATCAAGGTCTGAAACTGTAACACTACAAAAATGATGTTTCTGGCCAGCACCTGAAAGGTAAGTGCCAGAAATCTCATATGAATTGCTGCTTTTCAGGAGACTGCCAGTTCAAACTGGAGATTTGATAGGTTCAGATAATTTCAATAAACAGTCAGACTTCTGGATGATTGTCTGAACCAAACTTGCACTCTGAACCTTTCTATACAACTGTCTGAATAGAAAATCACATTTCTAGTTTATAGGTAATAGCATTATCTGGGGAGTATGTTACTCAAAGAAGACTAGTCAGCAACTTCTGATATTTATCTACTAGTACAATAGTTTTTCTCCCCCTTACACCCTTGGTATTTTGCAAAATGACAGGATCTGGGAGACATTTTTATATTTGAAATTTGTTTTCAGGAAGCTGGAAATAAAAACAAAGACTTTAGTGAGCTGTGAAAACACAATCAATTTATTTGTTAACCATCCTGACAACAATAACCCCTTGTCTTTTCCCCCATGCACATCACCTGCGGTCTGATATACAATAACATTTGATTTTCATTTCAGATTTACCCCAATAGTACTTTCTTTTGCCTTTCAGTCAATGGAAATCTCTGAAATGAAGAGCTCAGGTTGGTTTCTGATGCATAAAATAACATAGGTTTTCTGGACATTCAGAGCTTTTGTTAAGCTACTAACCTCCATCATAGCACAACTTCAGTTCAGATTTGTTTAAACAAGTTTCCACCTGCACAACAACCCCTTTTACTGCCAGTGAAACACACTCTTCCCCAAGGAGCCCTGTATTATAAATCACCAAAGTGCACACGCTGCTGCTGCCAGCGTGAGAGGGGTCTGGCACGATGAATCTGAGGAGTAATGAGGGACATGGAATAGCCCACACACATTAGGAATGGAGAAACCAGAACACAGCCTTAGAGTGTAGAAAGCAGTGTATCAAAAGGTTTTAAATACAGCATATTAGATTCAGACATGTAACTTTAATCTGCTAGCTGTGACCATGAGGAGTGCAACCAGTCCCAGAGCAAATACACGCCATCAGATAGCCTAGCATGCATGTGCACATTCACCTGTGCATTATAAAAAGAGAATAAATTATAACATCAGACAACGCTATGTGCATTTCGTCATAATGACAAGATATGATCTTCAAATGAAAAAAACTCTGCTAAATTGAATAGACTAGAATGTGAGCCCCCATCATGCCCGGGCTGCACATTTTCACCACTTTACCAAGTTTGCTCAACTGATTTTTTTTCTCAGGAAGTTCTCAGGAGCTAGTTCCAAGTATGAACAAAAAATTGCTCTCAGCCCCTCTCCCTAGCCACAGTTCCCATTGGTAACCGTAAATTACTTTCTGTTGCAAGAGCCTGTAATGCTCTGTAGTCTCCATTTACCCTAGCCTCCTTCCTTCTTCTGTAGGAAACTGGTAGTCTTACAGCATGCTGGGGGTGGTCTGCAGACCTCCTCTTAGCTGCAGTTGCTCTGGTTCCTGTCTATGCTCCAATCAATTCATACCCAGCTCAATGCCACCCACAGTGTGCATTTGCATGTGAATATCAGAACATTCTCCGAAAGATGCCAGCTCTATCTTCCTTTGATGTGCCATATTAGGTCCTAATGGGCCAAATTCTTCCTTTACACACATGC
>NW_009929676.1:0-21892 GCF_000696875.1 Nestor notabilis | reverse complement strand
GCTGACTTCAACCAAGGGTGCAGATTCACAACATACAGCTTTATGCTAAGTGGAGACTAACCACAGTTTCTGAAATATCTCAGCATAGAGCTCCCTCCAGTACAAGAAGTCATGTACTTCAGAGCCTCAACTATACCAGTCACTGGGATCTCTTTGTCCCCAGGAGACGTCTATATCCATGTGTAAACACATTTTTATGGTACACTATTGCAAAAGACTAATTCCATTAAATAGTTCTCACCGCCTGAGGATTTTTCTGTACTGTGTCTACAGTTTATACATATAGACACAAGGCTGCACACTACTAGAAATGTAGATAGAAATGTAGAATTCAGTGCAAAACCAACAAGGAGGCTGGGTAAAGATTCATGGAATTTACCCATACTGTGTTCTGTACTGGGATAATTGCTCTCCTAACAGTACCTTAAGAGCTAGTTTAAAGAGAAATCAGCTTCCACAACTCATATGAATTGCAGTCATAGTGCAGACCTCAGTATAGTCATCCCCCAAAAGAGTGATCATTAAGCTTATGCAGCTATTTGCAGGACTGAATCTTTATACCATAGCTGTTCCACTCCTTCATCCACCATATGTGTAGAAAGCCAAGCCAGGTTAACAGAACATGACATTCACATGTCTGTAGATTTTTAGTTCATTTTTTAAGAACCGACATACATTTTATGGTAGTATTACAGTGATGAGTTGGGTGCAGTTCTGAAAGCAATCAGAAGCAGTTATTTACAATTACTTTAGAAAAACGCACCATATGTTGAACCCAAGGCAGTTTATAAAGTACACAGGATAGCAGGAATACTTCAGAACAACCCTTTCTATATCTTTTCAAGTTTTTTGAAAAATACATATTATGCAAGTGTCAATACTGACCTGAAAGTTTCCTGCATGGCTTACACACATTTTGTATTTTTTGCCAAGTATATTGGCACAGTATTATCCCAACAGCAAAGGCTACATTGAATTTTATATAGCAGAGGCTCACAGAATTTGTACCCACATCACTCATTCTGTAACAGCTTGCAATTAATTTGTTGCAGAAGGATTATATATCCATAAGTGTAAATTTAATACAGGCTGGAAAACCTGGTGGAAAAATTAGGATTGGTTTATTCTCAGCTAGCTCAGACGGGAGTGTCTTGATAAGATAAAAAAAGGCAAGACAAAATAAGGCAATATTAAAAAAATAAGGCAATACAAGACAAGGTGCAAAGCTAGATGGAGTGGGCTAGTCTGCAGAATCCCTCATCCCATTTCTGCTGAAGAGGCATTATTGTGCTGCCACCATTTAATTTCTCATTTTATATTGCTGTCTTTAGATTGTCTGTTCAGATAGCATCTGCTCAAATGAAATGCAAGTAGTAGTAGTCCAGTACAGATTAAATGGTGGGATTAATTGCTCTCTAGCTCCTTCCTTCCGTGTCTTTTTTCTCATCTAACCTCACAAGTTTTCCCTTTAACAGGAGCACGTAATGCTGGAGAGCTTGCAAAGTGTGCAACTTCCCCAGCATGATGATTGCCTTGGCATTCATCCCTCAGAGTCATAAGGCCTAAAGCTGTGACAGCCCAACAGTCATTTTACTCTGCCATGTTTCCTGGCAACACGGTGGGAGAGAATCTCTGCCAAAACCATCAGTGAAATGAACTGACTTCATAGAGCTGGTTATTTTAGATTACATTGAAATTAAGGACAGAAGAGACAAATGAGAACTGTTTCATCTGGACCTCCTGTTTATTCCAAAACATTAAATATCTGTATCTCCAATCCAAGCAGCTATTCCCCTAAGAATTGTTCCATGTAATATTTAAATCTCAACTCCATCCTCTAGCTTCAAACAGGTACTGGGGAGCTCAAAATGGGACACAGGCGGCGCCTCACCAGCATCAAATGGAAGGGGACAGTGACCTCCCTAGATCCCTTAACCACTTTCCTCTTAAATACAGCTAAGCACACATTATTCATGGTGAGAGTACTTTGTGGGCTCACATTCAATCTGATTCCAAACTTTTCCACCAGGGCTACCTCCCACCAGTTCCCAGCCTGTGTTAATGAATGGATTTTTCTGTCCCAGGTGCAGGACTTTGTACTTCACTACATTGTACTTCAGAAGTTTTCTGTTGACCCTGCCCTCATATTTATCAAATTACCTCTGAATGCCTGCTGCTCAGTTTGTCACTGACTTCCCCTAATTTATTATAATCCTCAAATTCTCTGAAGGTGTGTTCTACCTCATTATCTTATCATGGAATAGCAAATATTGCAGCTATGTTCATGGCATAAAAGGTAAGGGATGAGGAGAAGACTTCAGAGATTCTCATGCCAGAAAAATACATACCACAATGTTCAGCCAGATCTTCTTCCCTCTTTGAACACAGGCTGTGAGCCATTTACTGCCTTTTCTTACAGATAGGCCAGTGTACGTAAGTCATTCCAATATTTAATCATTCTCACTGCTAGGAAATTCTATCTTGTTTAAGTTTGTTTAAGAAAATTCTTTGTGCTCTTTTCCAATTGTTTCAGATTTCAGTCTAAAGCCTTACTACAGTCTTACATGGATTGGTATGGGAAAACAACCTCAGACATAGAATTTTAGTATTTTTTTCCCCATTTTTGAAATGGATATAAAAATTTTTCTATTGTTTTAAATATGGGAAAAGAATATGTGAGGAAGATGCATGTTTTCTCACTTTATTTGTAATTTCTGAAATTTTACATTTTAAAAAGAATTTTTAACCCATTCCACTGCAGATCATTTAGACCATACCAGGACAGCATGAAGCTATTTTCCAAGTGTGTTTTATAGATATATATGATTTTTAAGCAGTGATAATTGTGCACAATGAAGCTACCTGAGTCTGGTACTCATGAGAGACAGTGGATTTGAAATCTTTGGATATTGTTTCAATATCTGTGACCAGTTAAGGAGTTCTCAGCCTACTCTAGACTTTATGTATTTCTTCATAGAAACTCCTGGTTTCAGGGTTGTGGAGCATGGTGCGGTGTTAGTAAGAACTCAATATTACTATCTCTTCCTTACAGAGAAATAAGATTGTAGTGAGTTTAAAAACTACAACAGTGCAGATATGCTTGCATGTTAACTTAAGAAACAGAAGTTACAAGCTGTTTGGGTTACTGCTATAAAATGCTTAGTTTTTCTTTCTTCCAGTAATTTATTTTCCATGTATTTTTGCTGCATCTGGAATTGGTACTGATCTTTGATGAGAAAGTCAGAAAGGCGAGAGGGTAGAACTGGTAAAACATTCCAATATAGGTTCCCCATAGATGTTCCAGCTGCTGTGTACTTCTCTGGTAACACACAGAAACCTTACATTAGTTAATCTAGTTTTATGGCTGCCTTGTATCACTGAAGTAACATAAAGCCACTGGAGCATATTTGTGATCCTGGTTCAGTGACTATGCTTTTGGCTAGGTTTTACTTTTATTCTTATTTGTATAATTCAACAAAAATATTCCTTTGACATCAGTGGAGTAGTACCTGCTGTGTGAATGAGGGAGCTAGAGCATACTTCTCAGAAAATGCTTGTCTTAGTAGCATTAGAATGGGATTTGAGAGCTTTGCATGCAGTTCCTCATTATCACAACCTTTTTGTGGACCTTCTGCAAGACATCATTTTCCAGCTCATGACATACAAAATGAGTGTGGATTTTTTTTTTTCTTTCATCCTTTGTACGTCCCATTTACTTGCATTAAGTACTAAAATACAGCAACTGCTTCCTGGCATGTCTTTCAAAATTTCCCAGCACAACAGAGCCTTAATTTGGGATGAATTTGTAGAAGAAAGGTTAACTTTCCTTAATTCATGCCTAATGATGCTTTAGATGAGACACAGCAAAGTTCACATGCACTCTCTTTTCCCTCGTTATAGCATTTGACTAGAGCTATTCATATTTCCTCCAATATGCTGGTAGCATTTTCTGTTCTACCCGCCAAAGAAACTGAACCTCTGATAGAAACCTGGAACTGCATAACACCTGTTTTTTTTGCCAAAATATTTTCAAGGTGTTGCACAGTGATGAAAAGTAAATTTTGAAAATTGTTTTTCCCCCCACTGCTAAAACTCATCCATTCCCAACAAAAACATTGCTCATGTCTCAGGCACTCTCTGGCTTACAGGCTGTTTTATGAAGAAAAAAAGAGGGAGGGAATGCTGCATAATTCCTCACAGTGCCCTGCCAACATCTACCTCATCAGTGGACTTAAGTCTGAGAGGTATTGTTAAAACATTGTGCCATCCTTCTGAGACTTGTATCCAATTTTGTCTCCCTTTACACATGCTTTCAAGTCCACTGAGATCATTTCAGTATCAATTTAAAAAAAAAAAAAAAAGTCAAAAGGCAGGGAAAAAAAATCCCCAAACCCCGTTATTAATGCGGGAGGACTTAGCTCCCCCAGAAGACCTGTGAGATGTGAGCATGCTCATTTGGACACAAATTTTGGCAGTCTGCCATCACTAAAGGACAGTGTAGGCTCCAGAGTTGCGTACCAGCCCTGCCAATCTGTAGGTGTCTGAGAAATGATTGTTATTAGAATTGGCAGTGTGAGTCCAAGCTTACCTGCACTGTGGAATAACAGGATGATTTCCTCTCCCTGTCCTGTTTGCACACACCTGTGTTTGTGTGCAAAAGTGGGGAGCTGCCTTGGTCTCTCATTCATGTGGAAAGTGCTGCTCTGGCTGGCCAAGAACGCAGGCAGGTGGGGAGATACTTCTTTCTAAAATTTCCAGTTGCATTATATACTTTCAGCCAGGTATGATGCTAAGTTGTGTACGTAACATTTCCATTCATTTCTCATCGCCGCCTTCTGAAACTACTAATTTAAGAAGTGTATTTTTTATTGATTGCACCAGTTCTATTTTCCTAGTTCACTTTTTTAAAAATACTCCACCTTGTTCTGTTGTTTATTCCCAAGCCACCTATGAACTGACTCACCTGTTGTATGCTGAAAAGTCTGAGTTCATGATGAATACCAATTCTGTAAAGCTGCTCAGAAGAAGCAAATTACATGGCCATTATAAGCCAGTTGCATGAAAATCCCTGGGTAAACATCATGTAAGTCAATGAACAGAGCTCCAAGTTGGCACGTTTTCCTTTTAGGTAATGGATAACCCTGCATACAACTACTACAGTGTTCCCTCTGAACTAATAATGAGGAGGAAGCAAAGATCATATTTGGATTTAGTACAGCCAAGTGTGAGGGCAAGAGTTTTATTAAAGGAGTTCAAACAAAAGGGCAGGCATGACCAAGATGTTATGCCTAAGGATTTAAATTTAGTTTCCTGTGTAAGCATGCAACGTCTGCCAAGAGACAAATTGTTTCCAGGGTAACACTTAAAAAGAGTGATCATATATCCTTTAAACTCAGGCTGTTGAACATTAGTACAGCAGGACACCACCATGACTTTGTGCATGCATCAAGTTTTACGCCGGAACTGTGCTAAGTGAGGTTGTACTAGAGGGAATGTCATCCACAGTACCCCCCACCCCCCAATTTTCCAAGAGAAAGGCTACCAGCAAAGGATTTCCATCCAGAAGTTTATTGCTGTAAATACTACTGACTGAAAGTGCAAATGACTGTGTAAGAGCACTAGGGCTTGAATTTTCAGGGATGGCTGATAGAATTAGCTGCTTTGTTCCCACTCAGCTGTCTTAGAATTTGTATACTTTCCGTCCAAGTTTTTTTTGGAAATCCCAACTAACACAGACCATGGCACTGTGAAACGGCTGAAAAACTGATCATTTGGTGCTTCAGAGTGCTGAAGCTATGACTATGACAAAAAGAGTTCCTTATTGATTCCCTATATGATAACAAGTACGATAAACTGTGTATTACTGCATTACTTTTTAAAAATGTGGCCATGTCAATCTGACAGAGGAATCAGAGCAGCCCTGATGGTGACTAGTTTCATTTCTAATGCATTCTGCTCTAGGATGTTGAATATATTGTACTGGCAGCTTCATGTTCATTTTCTGGAAACAGGAAAATAAATGCTAAAATAGCTTTTGCACACAAGGTATATAGTGGTTTTTATTTGGAATCAGTTTTGAGGTAGTTGAGGGATTGTCTGATATTTTTTCATATTTTGGATAGTTTTTAAAAAATTATTTCAAGCCACTGTGTCAACACTTTGTGTTGACTTCATTAAAGAGAATTCTTTGCCATGTTTTTTGTGAGCTGCATGCAAACTTACAAATATTTAATTTAATTTAGTGTTTTACTCATGTCTTTGGTTTTTTTTAGTGAAATTAAACCCACTTATCAAAATGAAACATCACTTTGAATCACACTCCTTTGTTATGAAAATGTCAAGTTAAAGTCTTTAGAATTTGAAACCAAAACAAACCATTTTCCAGAATCAACACCAATTAAAAAATATTTTGGTTTATCACATTCACATTTTCTTGGCAAAAAGAAAAAAAAAAGGTGATATTCTATTCTGTTGTATTTTATTGACCTGGATCTAGTTAGAAAATTATGCAAGCTGAGTGAAAAAGAATATAAGAGAGTGCCAGGGTGTTGTGTTGTGTTGTGTTGCAGTTGTTCTGGTGTAAATCCACAGATATCAATTTTCAGGGTTGCATTTTTCTTCTGTTAATGTAGAATCATTTCTCTCTTGGGTAGCTGAGAGAATGGTGTGCAGATTTTAAATGTCAGCTCATGCTTTTCTGCTTAGTGGAGCATACTTATTTCTGCCTCGTAAGGTTGATTTAGACTTTATTGAGAGAAACTTTTGTTCTGAACCAAAGCTAAGAAGTTTGGCTTCCTTCTGCTCAAAGTTGAAATATCCAAAATCATGCTCCTCTGTAAATACTGAGATAACTTGTGCTTTTGAGAGCAAAGAGTTTAAAGGACATACTTGGCTTAAAAAAATCTCTTTTCTCAGGCATTTGCTTGGGAGAATGGGATGTGGGGGAAGGAGGGTTTGATTGTTTGTAGTTTTACGTCAGGAAGTTTAGCAGAAGCCACTGCAACATCTCATAAAACATAGTGCAGCTGTGTGCAGACCTCAGGGTGCACAGATGCATATGTATTATATTTCCTTGGAAGGGGCACAAGCTGAACTTTTCGATTTTGACACCCGACAGCATCCAGCAAAGGTGAGGTCTGCTACTTGTGCTTTAGGTTTTAAAATTAAAACCGTGTGTGTTGTAGTGCTCACATGACATGTATAAATGTATAAATGAGGGCCATTAAGTGAATGCGTTTACACATCATTTAAATGAAACAACACACCTAACCAGATGGATTCCGAAAATGAGTAATTGTGTTCTGTTATTTCCATAACTATTGCCCTTCCTGGTATATCCTCACTTCTCTGGTATGTCCATCACTTTGATTTGAGCTTCCTGACTGGGGGCCAAGACCTTACTTCTCTATGTTTTCTATGAAGATCTTGATGTTATTATGTGCAACTGGGAGTGGGATTTTTCTCACCTAACTTTAGCATCAAGCACATAGGCACCCAATCTGAGCTTACCTTTTTAGCATCCTTATTAGCTAATGCAAAAAAGCTTTCCAGAGGGCAGTTTAACCCATCCAAAGGAATATATATGGAAGGTAGGTCCACGTAGTATTCTTGATGTGCCTGTTACTCACCGCTTACGATAAAGGGAATCCTGGCAACTAAGTGCCAGCTTTTCATTTGGAACAGTTAGTGAGATGAAATCAAGCTATGAAATAATACTAAATAAAGAAAACAAATGTAGAAAGATAAAAAAGGAGCAATATTCAACGGGTTTTGGGAGACACTGAAAGCTTTTACCACTTCTCTGCTTATAGCAATTTCTACAGCATTTTGTTCGACTTTCCATGAGAAAGTCTGTCAACTGTGCTGCATCTTATTATGGTTTCCAGGGTGGCTGCCCAACTTAAAACAGGAAAATCAGGTCTCAAATCTTGACATGCATGTAAGAGGACTCCAGAAGCCAAATCTAGCTGCATGTCTGCAACAGCTGTATAAAACTACTAAATAAAAATAGGACATTAACTGGTCTACAATCCTTCTTTGAATTCAGACCTTAAACATGCCAGTGGTGTGAAGAATAAACTCTTGTTTTTAAGATTTTGTGGTCTTCTTGAAAATTGGCAAAGCATTCCATGTAAATACCACCTTCCACCCAGATAATGTGAGCCTATACAAAGTTGTCAAAACACATCTACTTCTTTGTTTCTTTTATATCAACTTTCATTCTTTTTTCCTCCACAGACGGTAAGAGAAAAATAATAATAATGCCAGCTTTTCTTGTAGCTGTTTTTCCCTTGGATTTCAAAGTGCTCTACAAAGGTCGATATCATTGTTCCCCATTTTTCATCTGTAGACTTTGAAACACTTAGCTGTGAAGCGACATCTAAATATAGAACCTGAGTATGAGTTTCCAGTCAAAAACAGAAGTTGATATTCTTTTCAGTAACATTTCCAGCAGCTGAAGTGGATCTTAAGGAGTACCACTGTGCTAGTAGCAGTGCATTTAGGAGTTCTGGCAAAATGAAAAGAAATCTGCAAATGTCATTCATTATTGTGACCCATTTTGCTGTCATGACACTTGCTTTTTGCCACTTGAAAATGCCAGGCAGCTGCACAGCAAAGTGTTGCAACTTCTGGACTGTTCATCATTTATTTGGATTTTATTTTTTTATTGTGATAAAGTGAAAGCTGAATTTGTAATAATACAGGGTATGTGTTCATGTGCACATGTGATGTGTGTGACATACATAGGTGTGTATCCATGTGCTATGTGCGGTTGTCTGGCTATGGTCTGAACTGCATCTGTTACCAATGAAAAATATGTGTTTTCTCACAGACATAAAATTCTGGGCCACTTAAAGGTGAATTTTTTCATCAGATCTCTCCCCATCCTGTAATTTATAATCAGTGGAGCTAGTTTGCAGTCTAAGACCATAAAACAGATAGAAAATAATCATGAAGGGAGAAGTTTGTAATGTTTGCCAGATGATAAACCAGAATGTCTACATGCTTGGAATTTAGGCTGGTGACCCCTGTTACCTTCAGCAACACAAGAAGGAAGAAGATAATAAGATTATGTTTTGGAAAGTAAGTAGTCAGCAGTGTAGTGGGGCATACTTCTATTAAAGTGTGTGGACAAGATTTTTACAATTAACAGCTAAGTTTATGCATATCGTACACCTGTGTTCTGGGATACAGCAAGGGACTGGGTCATGGGAGGGAAGGGAAAGGTTGGAAAGTATGTCAGAGGGCAGATGTGAGGAGCTAAGGGGAAGTAGCATAACAATACTGCCCAGTCATCCATCTGTGAAAAGGGAAAAATCTTACATGAAGGATCCTTTCTAGGCTTTTAAGTATGTCATGTATAATATACTGCTTTGTACTTCCTATTTATGTTTTCTCTATGAGGTCAGGGGAGTGAGTCAGTCAGTGTAAAAATGGAAATGCTTTGCTGGAAAATGCTCTGCTCTTTTCATGTGATATGAGTCCATAAATATTAATTTATTCTGCCTTTTATTCCCAATAGGACTGCAAAGCATGTGTAGCTCTTAGACGCCCTTCTCAGGACTCTCTGGCCATATCCATACAAGTAAGACCAAAGACTTTTCTCTGGCTCTGAGGTAAGTAGCATAAAGAGCTGTTAAAATCCTTCAGCATTCAGAGGCTTCAGAGGACTGCAACCACCCTGCCTCTTGGGAATCATCCCTGACCCATGCATACTTCCAAACAGTGCCCAGGAACTGTTTACAAAAGGGCCAATGGCACACACTGTTTAATTTACTTCCTCAATACATGTACCCTGTTTTGCTCTAAGCATCATCCATACTGGTCCCACGAATATTCATACACACTCAGTCCTACAAGCAGGAAGGAAAAGTAGTGAAAAAATATCTATCATCTATAGAAACTACTTGTTCTTGTTAATGCCAGTGAAATTATGATGATGGTAACACAGTTATTATGAAGAGCAAGTCCTGCTCTATCTTGGCAACAGAATTCTAACTTAAAGGAGATGATCCTTTCTCACTTTCAATATTCTGTGCCTTTAGGTAAAGATTTGGGGGCTCAGGAGCTCTATACCCAGTGCAGAATTTCCTCTAATGATTATGTTAGATTAACTCTCCAACATGTTTCTTTTCATTTATGAATCACACAGATTCGTTCAGAAGTCTCTATGCAAAACTAATAATGAAGTTATAATGTTGAATTTTGAAGATAAAGACAAGATAAGCAAAACTGGCTGTTTTCATTAAATAATGATTGCTAATTGTGAAGTTATTTGAGGTTTTTTTTTGTCCTGAATCTATATGATAAGTAGTTAAACCAGTTTCTTTTGGATCTGATAGGAGGTTTTCAACCTATTTTGTTGCATTTTATATCAGTCTCTATTATGAGTCTTTCGACACATAAATTAGCACAGAGATAGTGACAGAGGGTGTGAAGTACAGAAATCCCAAATCCTCATGTAGACTGTATTGTTCACAGGCATACAAATAAGCTTCTGGTTAATTGTCTGAGCCTGACCTGACATGCACAAAGCTTAAAGGTTTTACATCCAAAGTGTTGGTTCTCATAGTGCATTCTGGAGCTGTTCCAGAAGTGTCCAGAACTTCCTCTTTGTCCCAGGACATATTGCCTTCTTCTTCTGGCAGCAGGCCATGAAAACGTGCAGGTAGAAGCAAACCAGAAAGTTTTTAGCCCGTGGCATATTACATTAAGAGAATCTATTGTACTGACATATGGGTAACTAGAGATGAACGAACTAGTTCAGTCTAAATAACAACCATCCCCAACCTTTGCCCACTCAAAAAGTGACCCTAACCCAAATCTTTTTCTAATTTGGATTGGTTCAGAGAGATCAGCTGTCGAGTCTGTCAGCTGGTAGCCAGACACCACAGCAGACATAACTAATTAGGATATATTCCCTCATCTGGAGATTAAACGTATTTTTTGCGCTCCTTGCATGTTCCTATAGTTACAACTTGCATTAAAACCTCCTGGCCTGAAAGCAGTGTCTTCAGAACCGAAGCAGGTGAAAAAGTAGACTTGTCCTGGAGAAACCTATGAGAGTTGAATTTGTCTTAACTAGATGTCCTCTCCCTCAGCAGAGTTCAGCCTGCAAAGTCACTGGACATCCTTACAGGACATCTGATTCTGAATTTTAGAACAACTTATTTCTCAGTTCTTTTAGTCAAATATAGCTCATGTATTATCAAAATTTGTCCAACAAAGTGATTTTGTCAGTTATGACTTGAGAGAAAATATTGCAAATCCAAAAGCTCTGAAAATATTAATAATCTGGGGATTTAGTGAGGTGCGGTGTATTCTGATAGCTAGAAATCATGAGGTGTCCATGGAATAAGGACAACCGACAGGACTAAGAAAATTTAACTGAGCAGCTGTATTTTGGGTCCCTACTAAACAGCTTGTTGACTGCAAGTGGCACAGTATGAAGCTTCTCTGTATTTCTAAAAATAAACATTGGTGCTGATGTTACGTGTTCTTCTGCACTTGCTATAGTTGCAGACTTTGAGTTACCATTAATTAATTTCTGCCCAGATTTCAATCTGGTTCCACAATGGTCAGGCAGTGCACTAATGTATTTCATTCAGAGTATATTTACCCTGCATTTTGATGCCCATGGCATTGAGGATCTGGAGAAAAGTTAATATAATGAAGGTCAGAAACTCATTAGGTTTCAAAACAAAGATTAAACATGCTTATGGCTAAAAAGACCAGAGGGCAACTTTCTGATAGGGAGACTATAAACTCACACGTTCCACATCTGTCAGTGAATACTGGAAAAAATTTGGAAGAATATAGAATTTCAGAGAAACTAAAGATCATGTGCTCAATTTCTTTTCAATACAGATTGTTCTCCTGAAAAGCAATTTTGATTACATATTATGTATGTATGGTCAGAAATTATCTAACCATTCTGCATTCAGCAAGGTACATCTGTCTGAATAGGATGGTACCGTTAGCTGTCTGCATAATTTATTTTTTTTTAATGCCAAACTGTGGAAATATTATGTGCAAATGACAGTTTTATATAACTGGAACAGGAAACATATTTCCACAGCCCATGTGTCAAAGCTGTAAGACAACTGGAATGGCTTTCTAGAAACTCTGTTTTCTGACAGCCCATGCCCATTTCTTTATTTGTCGTGCAAATCCAGCTCAAACTTCCCCTTGCTGAGTCAGTTATTGTTTGTGTGAGAAATGGACTACTGTTGAATCTCACTCTTTAAATATTGAATGGCATAGTAGTCAGGATTTATTGGGCATAGTGGAACTCAAACATTTGTACCAGAAGGCACAGCAGCCACAAGAGGTGAATGGGTGCAATTTTCACTGTGTCATGTAAAACTTCATATACATGTTATATGATTAAAAATTCTTAGGACTATCTTCTAAACAGTTTCCCTTGACTTTGTGAATTAAAAGCTGGCACTCATTTTGTCTGCTTCAGTCATGTACCTGCCATGCACATATCAAAGCATGAATGCTTCTGCGGGTACCTTACTTGCTACCACCCGGCTGCCAGTCCAGATGGGTGAGATCTCACATGATGTGGGAACAGGATGTCAGGTACCCTACAGTTTTTGAAAAGGCACCAGGAACTTGTGTTTAGGCAACAGAGTCTGCCCTAGCCCATAGTTAGCTGAATCACTGTCTGTGCTCCTTCAACTGTATTAACTGCATCTTCATTGACCACTTAAGGAGCTTAGGCACCTGGCACATGTAACATATGCCTATGAATAGAGAATTAAATTAGGGTGTCTAAATTTCTTGCTGAATTCTACCCTTACTCTGTTTAATCATTTGATCTTAAAGAGAAGAGATGGACACTTCCACCTGTCTCTTCCCCACAGCTTAAAACCAAGACATGACTCGTCCCTTCTTGAAGAGCCAGTGACTGAACTTCTTAGTGAGGTGACATAAGTTCCCAGTCTCCACTGACATGAGGTGTCATGAGTCCTCACCCAAACCTTTTCATCCTGGAGCTTTGGTGAAAACCCTAAGGCTTGGGAATACAAGTTTCTGCTCTCTATCCATGCTTCCCACAGGCAGGGGAGGGGCTGAACCTACAGCTCAGAAATCAGAGGATCTTTGCCTGAGTGTTATTGGAGACGCTTAGGACTTTGTAGAGTTTGAAATACTGCAAGTCCAAAAACCTCTTCCTGGATCAACAGAATGGGATATATTTGCAAAATAATACACATGTGATCTGAAGAAAGCCAAGAGATGTCACACTCAATGTGTATTTTCATTTGTTCTATGTATTTAATTAGATATAACATGAAAGCATTGCTACCTGACTGCACAGTTATTTCACACTTTCTGTGGGTGCTGGGTACACATAACAGACTGAATGATGAACGTTGTACGTCTAACTTCTAATCCACCAGGTCAGTGGGGCTTCCATGATGTTACCTATACTGGGCATTTTATCCTTGGAAGAAAAAGGTTGCATATGTATAACTAGAAATAAATATGGAAGAGTTTTCTGTGTGCAGCATATCTTGTCTATTTCTTTGCTTATTTTTAACAACAGTAAAGGTCTGATATTTTTCAGGCATCATGACTGAGAATCTCAAAGCATTTTATAAAGATTAAAATTAACCCTCACTCTATGTGTATATGCTACGTAAGTTTTATTACAGTTTACGGCACTGTCATTTAGCACATACAGATAATCTATTATGAGGTGGAGAGCTGAAGCAGAGTCTCATTATCCAGTCTCTTAATCTTGTCATTAGAAACCTCTAATTAATATACAAGCAATTCTTGTGGATAGGTTTAAAAGTACAAGGACCTTCACTGAAAAGCTCAGTGCTTGTCAGCAGCTACTATATTGTGGAACTGTTAATGAAGACCACTAATAATTGTATTGATTCTCTAAAAATGTTTGGGATCATTGGAGATGAACTTCTGGATGCTCACATTTCCGAAATGCAATGCCTTTGTGACATAAAGCTTTCTTTTAAAGTATTAAAACAATAACAAGCCCTTCTAAGTAAATGTCATTTCACATGTAGTCATGCAATACATGTTCAACTATCTTAAAGCCGATCTGGGATGCCTTCAAATTCCTCTATCTATCAGCAAAACTGAAAAAAAGGTGAACACTTGAGTTGGTGCAACATTCCCTATGGCCATTGAAAGAGGATTTGAATCAGTTTTATTAACATTTTTATATTGGTAGGCAAGAAAACTGGCAATAAAACAAAATAAAGGGTAAGACAACATTACCATGAAGATCTTACAGTCCAAGGGCCATATGATATAATTCTTATTCCAGCACAAAGACAGTTACCTGGGCTACAACTGTTGAATTATTAACCTTGGATAGAAAAACATAAAACTGTGAACAGCCAGAATGGTATGCCCATTTAGCCCACTACAGTGGATTTATTGAGTAGGGTTGATGGCTGAAGGAAAATGAGAAGTGGACTAATACGTTTAAATGATGTGAAGCTGTGGTAACCCCAGTTGGTAACTAAGCACCATAGAGCCGCTGGCTCAGGTCATTTCAAAGTTAACAGATTTTCAAAACCAAAGGTAGCACTGTAGTCATCTAACTCTTATTTCCTGCATAACACAAGCTAGAGTTCTGCAAATTGATGCATGCTGTGGAGAGAATAATTCTCCTTTTTTCAAAGTCAAGAATGCAGAGCTCAAAAGCTTACGTTGAACTGGACATGGAGGGGATGGGTTTGAATTTATTTGTCCAAATGTTTCCTGGAGAAGCTGCACAAGCAAAGGTACAGAAATCAATTTTATCTTTCCAAATCTTCTTCCTCAGTTGTCTTATTATAGCAGTGTTTATGATCTGGCCTATATTTATTGCATTCTTCACTAGCATAGGCCTTGCATTCCTAACTTGATGTTTGCCATGTGTTGGGCATTACTTGAAATACATAGTTCTGGTTTCTTTTGTCCACAGTCACTGGACAACTAACTGATATAATGTAGGTGGTTTTAGAAACTTTATTTCAAGCTATCAATTATAAAGGTAACATACCACTAGATTATTGGTATCAAAAAGACGATGTCAGTGGAGAAAAGAATCAAGCTGGTACTGAAATCCAGCAAAATTAGTGAAATGGCATAAGCTGCAACCTGCATTCCTTCTTTTTCTCTCTTTATTTTTCCATACATCCATCCATATATACATATATATAGTCTTGTGTGAATACATGTGCATATAAATGATTTCTTGCATCTGTTGTAAAACATAAAGGATTTGGTTTATTTTTTTCCTAGTTGTGAGATGAGCAGAGGCAAGTTTCACAAGTTTTATTTTGTGTGTCCAGCTTTTTCCTGTGGCCATTATTACTCAGCACCTGTACTTCCACTGCTTCTTGTCTCCTGTAGGAAAGTAGGTCTGTTCAATATTGGAGCAGGTAAAGTGAAGGCTGTGTGTGAAGCCCTGCTTTCTATTTGTACAAGCAACAGGTACAAAGTGGATATTAAGCAGGCACCCTGCTACGTACCTGATCAGTGTCTGTTTCATGTCTACATTTTTAGTATATTTATCTTATACCTGCTCCAGGAGCTGTTTCTCTCTGTATTATTTCTCTTTCTCCTTTTTTTTTTCTCTCTCTCCTTTCTCTTTCTCTCTCTCCTCCTCCCTCCCCTTTCCCTAAACACACACTTCCTTTTTCTTTTCCTTAAAGAATACAGGTGATGAATTTGGTTCAAAAGTGACATCTTTGGGAAGATTTTCTAAATCAGTGCCTCTGGGACACAAAATCCCCAGTCAGCTACAGGAATGACAAAGCTGATTCGTTAGCGAAGACTGGTCTAGGAGAAGAATTTAAAGACAGTATTGAAATAGGTGGGATTCAGACTATATACTGCACTAACCAATTTGTCATATAAATTCCCTCTTCTCATTGCCCAAGTTTTCAATACATCAGGCTCAAAGGAGTTCACTTCCAAACTTAGGTGTTTCTGTTCTGTGGGCTCAATTAATCTCTGGATACATCAAAGACACCTACCTCCCCTCACTGGCTTAAATGAATGTCCCAGCTAGAGAGCCCAATGCTGGTTCATGGTATTAGCTTGCCCCCAAGAATGAACTGAGTTCTAATAAACCAGGAGGAACACATTCTTGCAGCTGGTGACTGCAACCAGCTTTCAGTCTGGTTGTTTTTCTTGCAGCTGGTGACTGGTGACACCATGCTGCATGGTCTACCTCTTTCCAATAGCTATTGCTCTTCCAGACATCTTTCAGCCTAACATTGAGATTAGACCTATATATGTGGTACATGGGAGACATGGGCAGGCACCACCCCAATAGCTCCAAAGGAAGAAATCATAGCTGATACTGGCTAGGAGTCTAGAATAACAATTATGTGCTGGCCTCTGCTACCCTTCTAGGCTATCTCCATCCACCAGCTCTTAAAACCTTCACCTTGCCTTCATTTAGATCCCTGCCTTTAACACTAATGACTACATGCACAAAAAATACATCCATTAGTTATGGCTAATAAAAGACAGTATGACCTTCAGTGACTTCATAGGAGTTAGGTATACTCCAATTGTAATATACGTATTTTGCCTCTATTACTCTTTGCTTTATATACAGTCTGAAATCTTGAAGATCAAAACCAGTACAGATACATTTCCCTGCATTGTCCTTTATTTTGTCCCCTCCAGAATGCATCTTTCAGGTGACAAATGCATTCAATCCCAAATTCTTTTCCTCTGAGACCCGGTGGCAGTAGCAGATTAGTCATTCCAAACAAAGTATGATTCATTTTGTTGCTCCAGAGAGTATGGTGCTCATTGCAAAGCCCTGAAAGAGTAGAGATCTAAGAACACATTGCCCTCTATTTAACCCTTGTTTTCCACTTCTGGTTGGGGGGTTTAATTTGGTACATCATGACTTCCTGGTAATTCTGTGAGTGGTATAGTCTGGAAAGATGTAAAGCAAGCTTGTATTTAAGTTTTAGTGAAATTTAGATGCCAACCCGTCAGATGAGTAAGCACCTCTAAAAACTGACAAATGAGGTTGAGGAGATGGTGGCAGAGATGTTGCTTACCTAACTTTTGCACAAAAGGATCCTTATGGGTAGGGTATCTAGGAAAGAAGAATGTTTTTCTTCTGTCTGTTTTTGTTCTGACACTTGTTGAATGGCTTGGTATCATAAAATATGACTATTAAGGCTGTGGTGATTAGAATCACAGTTTTTTCCATGCCAAATTGGCGCATACTAAGCTCATCAAGGCACAGGGGTTTGCTTCTAGCCCCATGAATCTTTCATTCGTGGATGCAAAGTGGACTGGGAGGTGAAGCAGTCTCTTATTCAGAATACTTTACAAGTACTAGTCCATGAACTCTGCTATGGTATGGGACTGCCACAGGCTCTCAGCACTTTTGTCTGACATGAGTGTAGATCCTGGATGCTCTCCTTTGCTTGGACTTGTCTGGACCAGGTTACACCCTTCCATGGTGGGAACCAGTGATTGTGTCAAATAGTCTCTGCCAAACTAAGCAAACCAGCATCTTCATGGGACTAAGGCAGAGAATCAGTCTCTGCAGACTAAATGGCATTGCACATATCTGCTCCTCTGAACTAGTCCTATCCAGGGGACATGACAGAAACTTTCAGCACAGCACCTAAGCATTTAAACAAGGGGATTAATGTTGCTCATCTGAATACACATATCCAAAACTTCTTTTACAGATTGGACTCAATTGCCTCAATTTAGGCATGTGATTTGCACTCAAATTTAAGGTCCCTAATGAAACATTTTGCATAAAATTATTTCCCAATGTAGTTCAGGAGGAGAGTCAGGTACCTTTGAAGACCCATGGATGGTGATTTTATTTACCTAATTCAACTGATATGCATTAATGAGCTAAAGAGCAGACTTCAGCTGGGCAAGATTATTTGCTAATATTTTTCATCCTGTAACTTGTGACTTCTTTGTTGTGATTGCAAGAAAGTCCCCTGCATGTTCTGTGTTCTGTTGAGATCTTCCCAAGAGTAACAACAGTTCAAAATATGTTTGTCTTTTTTAATTATATTGTCACCTTTGTACTGGATACTAGTCTGAACCAACTGAAATGTTCCATGTTTGTTTCCAAACATAAATTTCAGTCGTTACTGATCTGTACTGGATTTAATCAGTGACCTAGGAACTTTACCAACAGGCTCCTCATCTATTCCAGCTAAATCTGGTTTTAGACAGGTTTTATTAATACTAATTGGGGATACCATTTAAGTATCCAGATAGGATATTAATTTAACAGGCATTTTGTTGGCTGATCTTAGGGTAATTATTATGATTTCTGACTCAGATTCCATTCCTCAGATTGTCACTTAAAATATTTCAAGATGCATCTTCTGCAGTAAGTCAGATCCATGTAATGACAATGAAGTTGTTCCAACTCATACAAGAAGGGGAAAAAATCCAACAGCGTTCCAGTACTTTAGAAAGTTCCAAATTTCAATTAAATTGAATATAGGCATGAGTATCCTAAAAGATCAATTCAGCTTCAAGAAAGATTATTACCATAAAATTAATTAGATTCTAGAATGAAGAAGAATTTTTCTTTTAAGAAATGTATACACATATATATAATTGTGTTTGTATGTAAAAAAAGGACTATAATTTCTATCATGTTTTTTGTCATAAATTAAACCCACATTTTAGAGACAAAGAAAATACTTTCTGTTGGCTTAATCAGATTATTCTATCTACTTGGATAACAATTTGCTATATGCTCACAGACAATGCAGAGAACAAATATTCTGACATTCAAATTCCAGATTATTATAGAACTCAAAATCTATAATAGAAAAGAAAAGAGGGGGGGAGGGTTGGGTGGGAGAGGAAGGACCAGAGTCATGCATTGCTTGTATGTAATCCTGCTGACATCAATAAGTGTGTGCATGAATAACTGGGGAAGAGTTTGGCCCAGGGTACGAAAGCTACTTGATAGAAAATGCTGAATTAATTTAAATTGCCTGGGGTATGAGCCCTGTCTTGGAGCATGAAAAGTGTCTGAAGAACTATAAACAAAAGCAGAAGACAATACATTAAAACATCGATTTGTAGGAAGATCTTTTCCGAGTGAGGTACTTCAGGGATCTGTATTCGGTATGGTTTTATTTAACATTTTCACTAATGATTTAGAAGAAGTAAGTCACCCAATAATGAAAGTCCTCTACGATGAATAAGAGGGCGGAGTTGCAAAAGGTGATGAAAGACAGATAGCACAAAGGAAACTGGATACAGATCCAAGGTTCCCATTGACTTCAGTAGGTTTTGGAAAAGATCAGATATTAGAATAATGGGTAGGAAGAGTGATAAAATGAGATTCGTCTTGGAAAATATACAAAGGCATCAGGTGAAAAATTATCCTACACCTAATAATCAAAGGGATATAGAAACATGGAGAGCAGCATTCTAAGTGAGTTTGCAATGCATTAGAGAAAGGGAAATAAAATGAATACAATTTGAGGACTATATGCTGCAAAAGGGAGGTGCATTTTCTCTGCTAAGGCTAGACATTGTAGAATATTACTAGGAAGGGTAACAAGGGTTAGCTTACAAAATAAGAACTATGTGCATATACAAGTAGTAATGATACAGTCATCCCTATATCTACTAGATATTGGGGAATAGTTATCTACTACAACTATACATAACCCTCAGTGAAGCAAGAACAAACAAGTCCCCAAAATACGTTGAAAATTATTCTTATGTTGAAGCTGCCTTCTCTCTGAGGTGACAGTGACCTCCTCAAATCCCTTCCAAACTAAAACATGCAACGGTTCTAAATATTGAACTATAACTATATCAGTGCTAGCAGAAAGACAATTTGTTTAAAATAGCTATGCCACATCTATTGCTGCATTTTTTAATATTCTGTGGCCAACCTCATGAAAATTCTGTAGAGATTAATGATGTTAATGATCAATGGGTGAGCATTACTTAAATATATTTATGAGTAGCATAATAATTTTTACCTTAGGAAGGGTCAGACTTGTTGGGTCAGATTTTCAAAGTGTAAAAATAAAATTAAAAGTATCTTTAAAGCTGTCCAGCTTGCTAAGGCATTTTTATAGATCTTATTAGATGCCTTTACTAATGGATCCTTAATAACTGTCTCATGCTCACACAAGAAATTAATGATAGGAAAACTGAGGAAATTAATACAATGAATAAAAGTCTATAACTTTGTAGGATCATTATAAGTATCAAAGATCACTAACTAAGCTTTTGCCGGGTAAAAGTGCTCTTGACCAGCTTAGATCCACTGATTTGTACTTGGGTGGTATCTTTACTTATGCTGGGATTCAGAAAGGCACTTAAGCTCACGTTTAATTTTAAGCAGATGTTGGAGTGCTTTACTGAACGGGGATGCAAAATTCATGATTTTCTATTACACAGACTCAACACTGCATATAAAAATGTAAGCATTCTTTTCAAATAAGAAATGCTTGCAATTCCAGTTCAGTTCTGAGCATTGTTCTACATTGGCCAGAAACAAAATAAGACTGGGGGAATAATATGTTTTGGAAACATTTTATTTCCTCCAACATCAAGTGGAGTTTGTTTCTAAAAAATATGAATATTTTTAAAGGTACAAAGATGTGTGAGAGAGATTGGGAAAAGTGGCTATGGCCTGATTCCTTTTGTTAATATATCCTTGTAAATCAGGAGCAGCTTCAATGGAATTTAACTATTATGGAACCAAAAGATCAGAATTACAGCATTATTTTCTTTTTTTAAATGAATTTAACATTTCTGTGATGCTAGTTTGAATTTGCTAAAATAAAGACACTTTATATAATTATTGCCCTGTATCATTTAAAATTTAAATTACATAGTCATACCTTTAAAAAAAAATCCTTTGCACCAGGGTGTTGTCAAACCAGTGGAGGTTATATCCATGTCCCATGGAAGGATGACAATGTCAGGTCATACACCTTAGTTCTGTATCAGCCAGCCCAGGTTGGCAGGTAGCAGGTAATGCTGTCCAGGTGGCACTGTGCTCTGCCTAAACAAATGAGCTCTGCTTCCAGCCCTAGAATCATTGATCCATCAGGGATTCTTTGGGAATGTCTGTACTCTACCTCACAAGTTCATGTTCACCTGAACAAGAAATAATACTGTGGTGGCATAATTGAAAGTTACAAAGTACAGGTTAACTGTAGTTGAAGTCCTTTCTGCACCAAATGGTATTTATATATAGAATTGTGCATGGTAATTAATAAGAATCTTTCTGTTACGTGTGAAAGAACAAGTGTCAAAGATAGCAGTAGATTCTCTATGGTTTCGTTTGAAGCTAAATAAATAATTTACAATGAACTTTTCCAAATTTTTTTTCCGGGAATGTCAATAAACATGTTTTTCTGTCCTTAAATTATTTGTTATGAAGCTTTGATATATAAATTCACATTGTCTTGAATTGCTAAACTATAATTGGTTGGAATAATCTCGTTTGGGTTTATTCCTTATATATTTCTATTCAGATTCATATTTTAAAATTAAATTTCAATGAATTCTCACTTTCACTGATGCAAAAAAAAAATAAATCTAATGATCTGAAGACAGACTAGAAATGCATGATTTGAGGACAAAATAAGAATAATTTTGTAGTTGATGAATTCTAGAGAAAAAAACGACAATGATGACAAACACTACTGCCAGTATTACAGTGATGAGAACATCACAGGTGCCTAGATTACTCAGGCAGACAAGAGTAAATTTATTCCATATATCTGAGGTAAGAATTTGCTCTGTCATACAGTAACTGATCCTTCATTCTATTTGAATGATCAGACACCACATTTAGTCAGAACCATAAAAATGTGACTTTCCACTCTCAAATGCAGGATTTTCATAGAATCATAGAATACTTAGGGTT
>NW_009929675.1:0-11150 GCF_000696875.1 Nestor notabilis | reverse complement strand
ATAAATAAAAATATTTTAAAAATAATTAAAATTTAAAACTAAAAATGTAGAGAAAACTTGTAAAAAAAAAATCTTTTATCTCCAGCTCCCCCATTTCTCTGTCCCCAGTGTCTAGCATTCTCTTTGATAGTTCTGTTACATATTTTGTGCTTTGCCTCTAATGTGTGGTTTGACAAGTGCCCTATACTTTGGATGCTTCTTTGATAGTAGAATGGTTTAATCTTCTAACAAGTATACTGTAAAAAACTATAAGCATTGCACATTATTTGTCATGGAATCATTTTACAGATGTATTCAGTTGTGAAGGGGGAAGTTATTGTAAATCACTATCACCAAACCACTGTGAATTGCTATTAACAAATTGAAGTGACAGTTGCCAAAGTGACAGCTATTGTCTCTGCTAATCAGTTCTTCATGCATAGTTTTTCTGTGCTACAGCTTTAAGAAGCTCTGAAACAGTTTATGGAAAGGCGCTTGGAACCTCCTTCTTGATTAAAGTTTATTTTATGTGCTGCCTGAATACAACAGCTGAAGTGTAGAAACTAAAAGAAAGAAGTTTATATACTGAAGTTGGACAATATCTTCATCAGGTAGCAGTTGTTTTTACAAATGTTTGTACTGCTCCTTATCAGTCTTTAATTTCAAAATATTTGATTGACTGATTCTAAAATGAATTATAAATTTCTTATTGGTTTCAGTATTTGCAGATATTTCATGATTTTCCCCCTTTTCAGTGCATGCATGTCACCAAATCACATGGCATTGCAAACATGGTGTTACCCATGTTTGTACACAGCAAGCACTGTGTAGTGTCATATTAACCACAAAATCAGAGAAGCTAACAGTCACTTTGGATCGGCTTCTGGGAGTTATTAGTGCTGTTTTCTGTAGAAGTGCTATCAAGTAGCTAATGATACTAGTTTTCCCTGATTTAAGGTTTCCCGCAGAATTTAGCCAATGTTTTGGTCCTTGTTGACATTGTACTGTGAACTACGACTCATTAAATTAGCTAGAAGTTTGGTTTAGATTAATTATGATATAAGGAGCTTGACATTCTCCATCTGGAGCAGAGTTTTCAGTTGTCACCTGCTGGGGGATGAGCCATTCGGTTCATAAAAAGTCACTTAATTTACTAAAACAGAGTCAGCTTTTTGTGTTAGGGCTGCTACTGTAAGAGCTCTATGATGCTCCTGAATTGCATTCTGTGCTACCCACAGATTCCACTGAAGGAAAAGGGCGTGATAGGATAGCAGTCATGTGGTTCTGTGGCTAAGCATCTGAGGAGCAATTCAACTCTATTGTTTCCTTTCTTTTTCATTCCCCTGCCCTGTTAAACGTAAAAACTCAAACAACTTAGAAAGACCCAAAACTCCCTGCAGTGAGTATGGCCAGGAGCCCTTGTTGATGTGATCAATGAGTATTATATTAACATTGTTTTCAAAGCAGAATACATGTATTTAAAAAAAACAAAACAAAACAAAACAAAACAAAAAAAAAAACACAGGAGGAGGGGGAAGAAAAAAGAAAAAAGGAAGACCACAAAATCTGTATTATCTATGCACAAAAAAGATTTATGGGAGTACAGGCATTGGGAGACTCATAAACCAGGTGTACTTTGAAACTTTAATGAGGGCAGTGGCTTGGGAATGTAGCTCTGTGAATACTGAATCACGCTGTGTATACAAAACATCTTACCTGAGTACTCTTCACAGTAGGATCTGTGCACTTTTTGCAAGATGCTAACTTGTGAATGACCCTGCTACTCCTAAATGTGCTGCTGTGCAGGATTAGCTCTTCCTCCTCTCCCAGCAACTCAAATTGAGCAGACAAAAATGAATATTGCATGATATTCTTTTAACATGGATATGTTTACAGCTTTCATAAAAGTGTTAATTTTCTAACCTTACTATTCTAACCTTTCTTGTTAGTAGAAAAATTGAATTTTCTCCTAGCGGATTTTTCCAGAGAAAAATTTCAGGGCTATCAGAAATAATATGTACATTTCTTCTGTGCCACAGATTGGGATTTTATTTCCTAGGCCCTTCATCTAACCCAATAACTGATGCTGAAATTAGATCATACATTTTAGGAAGCAATTCAATCTCATTTTAAAGATCCATATTGATGGTGCATGAACTACATCCATAATTAATCTGTTCCAATGCTTAATTACCCTTGTTAAGAACACAATTAAGAAATTGTTTGATTTCTGCCTGACCTTTCCTGCATTCAATTTCCTTCTATTTCTGTCAAAAAATTCTGATAATGTTTCTTACAGGTTCTCTTAGTTATATTCTAATACAAACTCTCCTCTTCCTTTCCTAGAGTGAAAGTGGTCTACATCGATAACAAAACAAAACAAAAAATAAACGAACAACAAAGAACAGAAAGGACAAAGAAACATAATATGAATTATTTTAAAAGGTGTTTAGTTTATTACAGAACAACTGAGTGACTCAGCTTGTATCATGGCTATATTTAGACAAAATTCTAGCATTTAAAGATCAGTTCCAGGGTGTTTGCTAATGCCCAAAATTTATTATTGCAGCTATCGGTATTGTGCTGCAGTGCATCCAAGGTGCTCAACTGCTAAATCTATCACCCTTTTGGATAAGATGTGCTCACTAACAATGAGAATATATGCAGGAATAATGGCCAACATTTCTCTAGGTACCACCGCATTTTCCTGCTTCACTCTTTATTTTGCCACCACCACCACTATATGCATATTTTTAAGAAAACAAAGCACCTGATATCTTTTGGCTTGAAAACTCCAGGTTTTCAATGTTCTGTCAAAAGACAAAACTCTTCCTGCTGTTTCAGTACTCCCAGTTGGGCTTCAGGATTTCAATGAGGCTGGAAATCAGCTCATCCGCTTTGACCACCTTGTACGTGCCTGTGTACCCATCTACAGTCCTCTGGACTGTAATGAGCTTTCATCCAAGCCAACAGCAGAATCCTGACGAAGTATACTGCTGATTCAGGTAAGATGTGGGCAAGACTGATGTCTGCTACTCCTGAAGCTATTTCATTATAGTTGGATTACTGATCTCTCGCAATGTGCACATTTGCTTCAGTGTGGGTGAATACATGCAAACAAACTCAAACCCTTTATGATACTATATGGGTAATAGAGCACATTTGTTATATGTATTTGCATCTTCCTAACTCCTACATATAGTTTCCATGGGAAAATTGTGGAATGCCTACGCATGTTAATTTTTAGTGCAGCAAGCCGCTAAACCTATCATCTAACAAAAATGTCCTTTTATAGCCTTGTCAATCAGTGTATAATTAGCTGAATTTACATGCAGAACAGATGGGAATTTTGGAAATGTTTCTTTTACTAAATGCATGTGAGGAGGAAAAAAAAAGAACCATGACTTGGGGATTTAATATATATATATATATATTCGTAACTGAATTAAATTAAGTTCTAAAAATATATGCAATAAAATGTGCAGGAAAACATGTCAGGCATTATTAATTAATTACAAACAAAAAAATGTTTGTCTGGTATTCAGAAGAGAAAGTAAGTAAATAACATTTAATTGCGAGAAGTAAATATCAAGTTTATGCTAATGACTTCATGTACTCTTTAAGGGGAATTTTCAAAAGATTTAGGGACATGAAGGCTCTGTCATCTACAAACATGCCTGGGAAAAGGCAAGAAGGTCAGAATTCACAAGAAAATGGTGCTTCCAGTCTTTAAAGAAGAGTGTGGAGCTGCCATACCTCGCTGTGCTGATCATTATCTGCCTCAGAGGAAGTAGAATATTTTCTCTGGATTTAAAAATTTGCCCATACATCTGCCCATGCACATCATCATACTCATTTTTTCAAGATGTACAGATTTCCAGAGGGAGAAGCTAAAGAGGGTAAAGAAGACACAAAAGGAGCTAGACATTCAAATGGCATCCTTCATTCCCTACAAAGCATCTGCCAAGCTGCAATATGTCCTGACAACAATGGTTTGCAGAAATATCCCATATTTACGGTCTACACTAAAATCCATGCTTCCAGCCTCCCACATTACAAGTCACTACTAATTCTGTAATTCATGGATAAAGTGATATTGTATAATCTGTTCATTTTTCTAATTCCAGTACCTTATAACAGTGTTCACATACATGCCAAGCCAGGGAATCACTTAGTACCAGCAGTGGGATCCCTGTGACTTTGGCCTCCAAGTGGATAACTGCTTAGCATATTCATTCATTTCTTGAGACATTCACATCCCACACTTGTAGCACCCTGGTTTGGGGCTAGTGATTTCTGTAACCCCTTCATGACCTTGCCACTGTTTACCAGCACTCAGCTACTTAACATTGCTGATAGAATCTAAAGGATGATACATGTAATTCAAGAATCATTACTGCTTTATGCATATGCTAATCCATCAGAATATCACATTTAATAGCTATTTACTATTTCCTTTCTTTTCATGTGCTGTTCTGTAGTTGTATTTTCTCCTTATTAAGTCCTAGTTTATACTTAGTTCTCCTGGTAAGTTAAGGAGATAAAAGAACATAGAAATATGACATTTTTTTCCTCTTCTTTCCTCTGCACACTTCTAGATACTAAAACTTCACATTCTGACAGCTCAGTTCAGAACTGGAAGAGAAAATACAGAGTGCCAGATTAGAAGAGGATAAAATGAATAAAAATCTTCAGACGAAAATTGTACCAATATTCCCTATTTTGGAAAGAGACATCTTTTCAGTTCCAGTAAAATTAAAATTACTTAAAAACTTCCCTGAAATTAAAAAATAAAAAAAAATAATTAAAAAAATCTTGTCAATTAGAACTAGAGCTCCTGGCAACAGGCCTTTTGCTGTGCCACTGATTACAGAAACTGAAGTTCTCAGATAAGGTGCTGGAGTTCAGGCTCTTAAACCAACAAGCAAATATATTCATGATCTGGGCTAAGAATCATGCAGCTTCTGTTGCCCTGTGCAGAAATTCTAAATCACCAATCACTTGAAAGGATAGTAGCTGGAACTCAATTTACTTTTTAAATCGCAGAGAATTTTTGGGCATGACGTTTCATTTTTTACTATTTTAACTGATACCCATTTCCCCTCTCGAATAACTACAGTGGGAGCAGCAAGATCAGGCCCTTTATTAGTATGAATTACCATAATAATAAGTGGATGTAATATGATTAGTGCCTGAATTTGTTTTATTACAATCAAGAAGGAAATGAAGGGCAAATAATACAGCTTTGTTTATTATGGGTATTCAAATAAACGCTAGTAAGATCCCAGATAGTAAGGCATTGAAGTGTTAGAATGTACAAACTGATGGACATTCGCCTGTTTCTCCTTGGGGTACAAATTGTAAATTAATTATACCTTGGCAGGCAGATCAAATGTGGGGTACTTGGAGATGAGTAGAAATAGATGGAAGAGGCTTACTTGGCTGTTGGGTATATCAAAGCTATGATGGGATATTATTTTTGCTACCAATATAGCCAAGTAGCCCCAAGTAAAACGCCCCCAAAACCATAATTAAGAAAAATTATCAGCAAAATTGGATCTCCTGGCTTATTAAGTCCAGTCACTAGTTATGGTGGGCATATTTCTCATATGGTTCCTTCACAGAGGTATCAAGTTCCATCAGCCTAACTTTTAAAAATAGTTAGGCTTGGATGTTTAAACACATTTAGATAATTCCTAAAGAGAGGTAAGAGGATATACTTTATTCTAACCAGTATCTTAGTCTTGAAATAAATAGGAGCAGACCTATATAGTGTAATTATGAACTTATTTTGGGAGCTGAATACAATGTAATGTGAAGGAGAGAGGAACTTTTAAAGTCAATAATGCTGCCAAAGCCTGTGTTTCTTAAAACTCTAGATATCATTGTGACAAGCAAGTAGAAAGATGATATTCAACAGAGAGAGAGAAAAAGGATCTGCAAGTTTGAAACACCAAAAAATGCAACTTGTTCAAGCTACTGAGTTTATTTTCATAAATTACATTCTATTCCTGCCTTGAATCTGAACACTTGATTTGTCCATTTAGACTATAGCTAGATTTTTGTGTGGAACATCTGAATAAGTCATAGTTTACTAAGATGTTTCTACTTGCAGTAATACACCTTTCGAAGAAGACTCTCAGGCTCTATTTCTGCATATACTCAGCTGTATGTTTAGGTTGCATACATGGGAAAATGAGATCAATAGATTTAACCTGGTTGTAAAGCTAAGTCTATGTAGTCCATTGGAGATACCTACATTAAATTAAATTATATGTATATTTACTTGAATATCTGAAGCTCAACAATAGAAGCTTAGAATAACAACTGCAGGATTAGGCCTTGTAATATGTTGCATGTTAAATAATAGTTGTGGAAGGAAAGTAGCATTTGTTTTCAAAAATAGATCATAGTAATATGAAGTTTATATTTTGGTTTGGAACATTATCACATCTTTACAGAGAAGTAGGGAAAAAAGTAAATCTTGTGCATTAATTATTCTGTGCATATTTAATTTGTCACAGGAAACAGACTTTCCTCCACTTTCACCTTTTTTGTATTTAAACAGACAAAAGCGAAGAAAAAAATATGCAAAACGAGCAGATATGTTATTTTGTGTCTAACAAAAAAAAAAAAAAGGATTACGAGGGAAATATGCTTATGAAATGTGATTAAGGTTTGCACCACTCATCACTGGAATCCAGGTACCTACCTAAACTTAAATACTTATGTATAGATTGCAGTGAGTTATTCCAGCTGTAAGAACAAATGCTAATGAAGTGGGGGTTTAGCAATACAGCTACAGAATTATTGTTAGAGTTGCTTGGAAGGATACTGTCTTTCCACTCTTCAATTCTGGAAGGGGCTGATAGTAAAAGTAAAGAGGTGAAGTGGAGATGTGAAGGCTCTTTTCTATCTGTGAGTTATCTGCAATGATTTACTACAATCAGGGGAGCAGCAAGTCTTCAGCAACATCTGAACTGCAGAACACTGACATGCATCACATTAAATGTGAAAATTTGATCTATTGGTATTTTCACAGTGTTATATCCAGATCACCGTATTAACACATAATGCAGATTTAACCACACCAATTCTCAAAACAAACATCCCCTCAAATAAGCCTTGCAATGCTTTGCTGAGGTGTTGGAGAAGCTTAAGAAGAAATACCCAATTACAGTGTCCTACCTATGGCAGCTGTTTCTGCCCTAGAATGGTTTCACACTGAGTCCTGCTTCTTTTCATATCTGTCACATTAACACATACCTTTCTTCTCCACTTCAGCGATGCTCTGACAACATGTCAGTGTGGGATCCTCTCAAATCTCCTTCAGAGCAGGAGTGAGTACATTTTCCAGTATGAGGCACTGCTATTAAAGAGTGCTCCATGTTCCAGATGAAACCAGCACTTGAGATTGAAAATTAACAGTAATATGCTCTATCATATCCCATATCCCTCAGCCAGCTTTGTCTAGTCTAAACAGTAAAACAAAAACACACAATAATAATCTACTTACTGAGTTTAGCTAACAGCCAATTTGCAGAATCAGCAGAAGAGATCATCCCTATTCTTTCCCTCCTCCAACTTGATAACCAAGCTTCAGTTTGAAAGACAACGTCAGCATGGTGCCCTGTTGGATTCTGGTGATTAAAAGTTGTCTTAAAGTCTCCCGTCCTTTGGTAGGAACACAACGCAGAACCAATACACATGCAGTGACTACAGCTGAAGACAGGATTCTTTAAACCAGTATTTTACTTTGATTATGCTCAGCTGTACCATAAAAAAATTGCATTCTTTCTTAATCGCACAAGTTTTTGTTTATAAAAATTGCCTTTTGATTTTATCAGATAAAATGGTACCATCCAGAACTTCTTTATAACAACGGTGTGTGTGCACGTGACATCAGATTTTGAAAAAAAATAAAAAAAATAGTAGAAGAGTGAAAATAAAGAAGTTTTGATATAAACATTCTTATTTTGCATGGCGATGGAATATTTACTTATCCAAAGACCACACAGATGTGCTATCTTGTGTTAACACAACAGCTGATTTTTGTCAGCACCTGTTATTTGGCTATAGCATCAGGGACTCCTACTCACACATGTATTCAGAGAGGTTCCAGATATGCAGGTATTCCAGCATGAACAGGCATTTAATCGTTTTAAAGAACAATCATGGTTCAAAAGAATCCATTCATGATTCATTTTGGATAATTTGCATAATGAAGTCATACGAAGTAGTATGGTAATTCAAGAGGAGGTGGGGAGGAGATTGACGGTTGCAATTTTAGCCAGAAATCTTAAGGCTATCAAAGTGCTTCGTGAAACCACCAAGGATGAAATCCATATTTCCCTACTGAGTTAAACACAACTTGACAATGCCAATGAACTTTCAGAGAAATGACAGACAAATTACAGCGTGTGTGTGCTAAGCCATGTTGAAACCTTCATTTCTAAAAGGCATCCTGTCAGGATTTGTAAATACTATGGACTAACACGAAAAGATTTTCTTCCTCCTTCCTATAGTGTGTATTTTCATCTTAAAGACTGCTTATAGGCTGTGTGGATTATTCAGTGGATTGCAAATTAAATACATTTTGGCCAGGAAGCAAGTGAGGAATACCGAGGTATTTCTGGCCACAGTCAGGAAAGGGTTGTTGCTTGTTTCTGGAGATTTCTGCTGAGAGACTATCCCTTCCCAGACTGTCCCAGAATAAGTCTTACATATTTTATACATTTGAGGATTAGTTTTGTTTTGTGGAGTTTTATTTATTTATTGGTTTTAGCACTTGTTCTCTGAAAACCATGCAAAACCAATCAGCCCACAATTAACTTTGTGTCTATGTGAAGGACATTCAGATAGGATGCATGACTAGAACAGGATTTGGTTTATATCATCTCAAGCTGAAGCTGCAAGAGGCTGAGGCACACCAGGCTAGGTTACACTACCAACTTCCACACCAGCTTTTACGATACTATCATAAACTCTCACTACAGAGAGGAGACATAAGGAAAGGCACTGAAGGCTGAACCTCCAAAAGGCCTTTAACATACGTATCATCCATTTATCTGCTAATAGTCTACTATCTGCTAATAGTCTGCTATCTGCTAATAGTCTGCTATCTACTAATAGTACTAATCCTCTACTGATGTCCAGTTGCTGTCCCTTACCATTTGTCACCCCACAGCTGCTCATTTGAATATCCCCTCTGGAGCAGTGCTGAAACACTCCAGCCTCTAGCAGGAGTACTTGAAAGGCTGAAATTCCCAGGTCTGAGCCAGACTCAATATAACTCAATTCAGCTAATGCCAAAAAATTAACAATACTCACACTTTTTTTTTTTTATTCCTACCTAAACCCAGCTACATACGTAATATCTAATTCTGCAATCATATTCATGTTGCATAATGTTTTATTCACGTGCCTAGCTCCTGTCAGAACAAATAAAATTCAAAAGAAGAAAAGCTGTTTTGGGTGAACATAGACCAGGGAGCTGGGCTCACAGCATATTGTGAAACATTTGCACTGGCTGGCCGACACAGCAATGTTAGGATTTGGCTAGGGCTCATCAAAACCAGGTTTGCTATTGGAAATGTTTCACAGATTCATTGTTTTTCCAAGACGGTGAGAAATCCTGCTGGAAAAATAAACAATATCCATTAAAAGCTCCTAAAGTGACCAAACAAGAAGGGGAAATCATATTCAGACAAATTTTTTTGTTGTTGCTGTACTTTTGGTAGCAAAACCCCTTTGTTTATTCACTAATTGCTCTGGTTTGGGTTTCTCTTGCTTTTTTTCTCCTTTTACCATATGCTGTTCTGACATACCAATACATCATGGAGCAAGGTTGTCAGATCCTCCCTCTAGAGTTTTTACTAAATACTACTAAAACCAACTGTACAGCTTCATCTATCTTACAAAAAAATATTTAAAAAAACCAGAAAATTTGCAACCAAGCCAACAAGTTTCCAGTGGAGACCTTGAAAGCATTCTTCTTTAATATTACAGCCATCTGGGTTATTAACAGCACTAATTTCAATGTTGATATGGGGTCAGTTCAAATTTTGGCCCGATGAAGAAGTAAAACATCTGCAGGAAACATGTTTCTTTTACATTGTGCTTGACATGGGAATTAATGGGTGCAGTTCTATGGCCTGTGTTATGTAGGAGATCAGACAAGATCATCTTAGTGGTGCCATCTGGCCTTAAAAATCTATGAATCTACATTCAAATTCTCACTTGAATTTAGGTAACCTGTCTCTAATCCCATCTGCATACTGAGTACTCTTGTTAACAGGCAGTCACTAGCAAGCCAAGTATACTTTACTAGCCCGAATCAGCTTTATTTTAGGTAGCCACTGATATTGTACTTTGGAAATAAAAACCCAGAAGAAAACCAATACAAACCCAAACATTTCTACCTACAAATGCAAAAGACAGAAAAATAATAATTAATAGTCCTTACAGCCAGGACACCATTTCAAGGTGTCCTGGGTTCAGCTGTAACAACCACCTGGTGCTGAGGAAGTGCTAGCACCAAGGTTGAAGAGCAATCTGAACAGTGAAGTGGTTGATGTTTGTTTGAGACAAGCCCTGGGAATTTATTTGGCCAAGATGCTAGATGAAGACTGCACAGAAAGTAGTCTGTGGAACTACAGACAGCTCAGGAAGGGAAATCATGCAGGTTTTAAGTAAGACAAGTGTAGAGGAATATGCAAGGGTACATCATATTTGAAAAATCATGGCATTCAGGTGAAGTTCCTGATGACTGGAAGAAGATTCTCCTGGAAAGCATGCTAAGGCATATGAAAAACAATGAGGTGGCTGGTGTCAGCCAGCATGGCTTCATGAAGGGGAAATCCTGCCTGACCAATTTGGTGGCCTTCTATGATGGGGCTACAGGATTGATGGACAGTGGCAGAGCAGTTGACGTCATCTACCTGGACCTATGCAAAGTGTTCCACACTGTCACAAACGACATCCTTGTCTCTAAATTGGAGAGACACCAATTTGATGGATGAACCACTCAGTGGATATAGAACTGGTTGGATGGCCACATGCAAAGAGTTATGGTCAAAGGCTCAATGTCCAGGTGGAGACCAGTAACGAGTGGTATCTCTCAGGGATTGGTGTTGGGGCTGATCTTGTTCAACATCTTTGTGGGTGACATG